>NC_056732.1:559015562-559038062 GCF_019279795.1 Protopterus annectens
AACCTTCTCTCCCTCTCATTCTCTTCATTCAACTCCTCAAAGTGCTCTTTCCATCTCCTCAATACACTCTCCTCGCTTGCGAGTATGTTTCCCTCATTATCCTTTATCACCTTTACCTGGTGCACATCTTTCCTAGCTCGTATATATCAATATATATATATATATATATATATATATATATATATATATATATATATATATACACACATATACACACACGCACACACACAAAGCGACAGAATAATTACCAGTCACCATGGCCAGGTTAAGAAAATGTATAGCGCCAGTAAAATGGAAGATTTTCTTTATTGGGATAAACACTTTTGTGTCTCCTGATCCTTCAACAGATCCATATAAAACAAGTCAATTAGAAACATTTAAATACTGAAATATACCCAATCAATTCAGTGACACACCCTCTCTATCAAAATTTCACACACGCCTCCTAAGCCTTCTCCCTTTCAGAGCAGGTTTAATTCATAAGTAGGCATTGAGACCTGGAGATTTCTATGCCTGCAGCCTGCCTATCCAGCACATTTCTGCTTTTTCTACTAAATTGTTAACATCTCCCCCTCTCTTGTTCTTACCTATACTCTGTGTTACCCTAAAATATAAAGAATGCCCTTCGTTCTCTTTAATATGCTTAAAACGTTTTTTTTTTACATCCTGCTGCCTAATGTCACTCAGATGTTTAGAAACCCTCTCCTTTAGCTGTCTTGTGGTTTTACCCACATAAAAGGAGTCACAGAGGCCACAGGCAGCCATATACACTATGTTCCTACTGGTACAATCTGCATACCCAACAAAATGATATTCTTTCTTCTGCTGTATATGTAAAAATACATTTCTTTTATAAATAAATTTACAAGTACATCTGCGACATGGGTGGGTGCATTTTCTGTGTAAAACTACAGAGTGACAATTCCCATTTTTATCACATAGAAGCTGCTTAAGGTTACTGTTGTTTCTAAAGGCAAAGATAGCTACCTCCCCTACAATTCCTTTCATCTCCTCATCTGACATCAGAATCTTCCAGTTGTTCCTAATCACATTGCAGATCCCCTTGATGTCACTTGAGTATGTAAGGACCATTCTAATATCCTTACCATCCTCTCTGTGTGAAAACTCTTCCATATGATTTCCCCCTATATAAATACGGTTTCCCCATGTCCTCTCTTAAATCCTGTACATGTCTCTGTGCAGTGGTCACTTCACCTTATTTGTACCCTCTCCTCAAAAAATTGCTCCCCATAATTTCAGCTGCTTAAATAAACTCTTTCCCTTGGGTATGAAGTTTAGATGCTTTAAGGATTTGTCTCTTTAGGACATTCCTATGAACGTGCCCGGGGTGCAAGTAACAAAAATGAGGGTGTGTCACTGAATTGATTGGGTATGTTTCAGTATTTAAATGTTTTTTTAACTGACTTATTTTATATGGATCTGATGAAGGATCAGGAGATCGGAAAGCGCTTATCCCAATAAAGAAAATCTTCCATTTTACTGGTGTCGCACATTTTGTAACCCTGGCTATGGTGACTGTAGTAATTATTCTGTTGCTTGGGTATTTTGTGTCACACAGTTCTTCAGTGGGAGGATTCTTACTTTTGTCTTTATATATATATACATATACATATACATATACATATATATATGCATATACATATACATACACATATATATGTAATCCTGCCAATTCTTCGTAACACCAGAAAACATATAGAAACATCAAATGTAAAAATGTATGCAGTAACCTCCAGATATACATAATAATTCTATGCATATATACTTCCAAAGTATCACATGATGAAACTGAAAGATTCTCACGCTATTGTATGGTCATTGATACCTGGGACTGTATCATCTTTACGTCAGTTGCCATCACAACTTGTGTCTTTCTAAAACACTATTGAAATCAATATCCCTAATCTGTATATGCATATTAACCTTTTAACCATGCAGTATGCAATTTTGTAATGTTTAACATTCAGATTCATGTTATCGTAACTGTACATGTTCCAAGACTGGACTTGTAAAGAAAATAAGGTGTGATCTGAAGAATTTCATTAAATGCTGATTGTAAGACTTTCAGCTGTTTAGTTCCTATTGTCTCAAACATTTTCTTGTTAGAGGTAAAAATCCCTACACCACTGTGAATTTTAGTTGTACCCGTAAATAGATTTGCATCTTAGTTACATTAAAAACAATGAACATCCAGGATATAAAAAGTTACAGAAAAAATACAGCAATGCTTTGTGTTTTAAAATTCAGTACTTTAAGGCCCACTGGTCTTAACAATGACTGTGAATGGAAAAGATTTGCATAATTTCTCAATAGTGTATGGAACACCAAAATTACACTCCAAAATCATGAAAAATGTAAGCTGGTTGAGCATGGCCCAGTGTGAGATCAGATGTTAACAGCTCTTGGGGTGCTTAACTACAGCTTGTTAAGGACACCTAAGCATTGCTAACACTGGGGCTCATACTAGCAGACAGTGCAACTGGTAAAGAATAGTGTCAAATGATAAAATACCTTTTAAAAGCTATTAGAATTTCACTCAGTAGTTCCTATAAACAGAAAACATGTCAGCACATAGTGTCCAAAACCTTTTAAATCAGTTAATTCTACAGGGGAGATTTCATTTTTACCTGCTGTCTGTTTGACATAACTGAAATATTTTACTGGCTTTGAAAACACTTTGCACTCCTAATTTTTTTTTCTGTAAGTGGTAGCATGTGGAGCAGGTAAATCCCCATGTACTACAAATAATTATCAGGTCACTGATCATAATCTCTTATTACGTTTTCTTAACGTCAATGCCAAGATTAACTTCCATGTCTGAAACACACAATAAGCTGGTTACAATCAAAAACCCATCAGAATCTTTTATAGGTTCATAGGTTCATGGGTTGGTACTAGGCTATTGGCCCTAGGGCTTATACAAGCCTAGCCATAACAATTCCCTGGCTATTTCTTCCCACACTATTTACTTCCCTGTCCTTCTCAGTTGATTTTTTTATTGGTTCTTTTTATTTGCTTTAAAAATGTCTTGTTATTTAGTTACCTCAGTTGTCCATTGTGCATTGCTTTTACACTCCATGAAGATACTTCCTTAGGCATTAGAGGGATATAATCAATGTTTTACTGAAGTCTGTTTGTAGCTAGCATTGTCAGTTTTGGACTTTGATATATTTTTTTGCAATGACTTAAAGTTACAATAGAATACTTAGATACTCATTGCACTCAATACTGCAATACAAATTAGGACATGTTTCTTTCTCTCCAGCATGTTCTGTGTAAGTTACAGACAAAATTCAGGTCCCTAGACCTTGTATTTCTGGTATTGTTTGACTTATAAATATGCAGGAGATTCATAAATGTAGGGTTTGTGGATGGCTTGTAAGCAAGGCATAGCTCACCCCTCAGCAATCTACCAGAGACTGAATAGAGGGAAATAGTTTTAAGGTACTCTGCATAACACAGATTTGCTACACCTTGTATTATTTTTGTACGAAACCTCTGAGGTCACTCTTGTTGCTGCATACTTATGGTTAGGTATGTACTGAAGGGAGCACTGAACTCTACGATTGATCTGATTAGGGCAGAGTACAGTGGGATAATGACTTCTTTGGACCTAGATGCCAATGCCTTACTTATAAGTTGAACAACATAAAAAGATTTCCTCAACATTGAATATGACTTATTATTTTGCCTTCTTCAGCCCAGGGAACTGAAGAGATACTTCCTTTGGACTTGGGGGAGGGGGGCAGTGGGACAAGAAATTTGAGCTGAACCTGTCAGCCAAAAGATTGGCAATGGCCTACAGTTCACTGTGGATGATGCCATGTGCAATACCTTCTGCAAATTGTTATGTACTTCCCTTGAGGTAATAGACATAGCTGTAGAAAGCTTTGCTTTGTGGTTATCCTTTGCCTGAGAAGCTATTTTTTCTTCAAATGTGACCTTTGAAGTATTAATTACACCACTTAGCTGCCTGTTTAGATTGGTAAGGGTTTTTTAGTATGTTGGACTTTGTTCCTCTTACACTTGGTAAACATTTTTTTTTGTTGTATAACCAGTTGATATTGTGACACTACTAGGCAGGGATGGCTTGTCCTATTGGACTGCAAGACTGTAGCCCCCCAGTTGAAAATGAAAAACATAACAATAACTAAAGAAAATAAAAAAAATAGCTAAAGAAAATAAAAATAACTCCTGGAACGGACTCCCCGCATGCGTGTGAGCATTCCTGGAACTCGCACGCACGCATTCCCAGAACTAATCCAGACTGAGTTAAGAGCAGTCCAGATTAGACAGAAGGCAGCAGACTGCAGAAATGCCCAGGAGTCTGTGCAGATAGACCCACTCGAACTGCAATGTCTGCAGGTTGGATATCCAGCCTGCTCTTGCAGGGACATTTTCATCGCGGGAACATTTGGATTATGGGACTTGCTTGCCAACGACTGAGATCTATCTTTCAGAGCTGGCTGGGACTTTTCAACCAGTGTGTGTACATTTCCAAAATCCCTAGCCACTTCCCACATGAAATAATAGAAAGAAAATGGGGGGGGGGGGGTGGCAAACAGAAGTGCTTAAAGAGTTTAGCCCTTATCAGAGGTGTTCACTACAGAGGCAGTGAAGGCGGGCTGTTTAAAAGCATTGCTGCTTTTCATGAGTACTAAATTACTCTGGAGTGTACAAAAATAAACAGAAGTTTTTGCCTTTACAGATCTTGTTCTATGGAGTAAAGCTGTTCTATAAATATCACTCTAATATCACATATACAGGAATTCTAACTTTCTCTTCTTGAAAGCAGAATTGCTTACTAAAAGAAATAGCAAGTATTTCAGTATGCTGGAGCGCTGAAAACTATTTGTACAAATAATTACAATTCCTTAAAAAATGCAGTATTAAAAAAACTGAAAAGCAAAATTGCTTTTAAAAACACTTGGCATCTGGAAATGTTGGCATAATCCTTCCTTTGTGTGTAAATACCTGTGTATGAGAAGCAGATAACTGAGTGTATCATTTATTATGAATTTGCTGTGTCTGTAAATACATGGAGTGGCATAGTGCAGCAGTGAGTAACATTGCTTCCTAACAAGTTCTCTAGTTTGATTCTGTGCTGGATTGCATTTGTTTGGAGTCTGCATGCATGGGTTTTATCTGTGTGCTCCAGTTTATTGCCAAATACATGTAGTAGTTAATAGACAGTATTCCAAATTGTCAAGATGTGTGTGCAGTGTTTGAATGAGTGACCATTTGCATTGTGAAATAGATTTATACTCTGTCCAGACTCCTGAATGAGCTTTGAAGCCTTACACCTACTAGCTGCTGGGAGAGGGTGCAGTATCCCTTTGACTCTATAAAAGGTAAACAGAGTTATTGTAATGAATGTAAACATCTGGATTTCAAAGGCAGGTAACTGAGGACATCCTGTATTGCTGTTACTTCTCATTAATTCTTATTGTGCCTTTGGACCTGGTCTGTGGCTGAAAAGGGTCTCAGAACCTGATGACTTGCCCAGTTCACAGATACTAAATTAATAAATAATGACAAAAGTGAGGACATTTACTGTTTGGATGTTATAACAATTTTGGAATACTGTGCAGCAGAAACATGTTTACTTATTTTTTTTGTGGGTTGGGATTTATCAACAGTTACTGATACATGCATTTATGTTTTTAAATTACTCTGCTATTGGTCTATCTAGCAAGAACAATAGTGCAGTACAGTAGAATAAATATTAACACTTAATACTGAATTATTTTTAAAAATGTATAGACAGTTATTAGCTGCTCCTGAGTTGTCCTTCATGTGTCTCTTCATAACTTCCTTCTAGGAAAAATATGTGTTCTAGATAAATTTTTTCAGTGACACACCCTTGTGTTAGGGTGTGTGTGTGAGAAAATGCCCCAGATAAATATACCTGATGGCTAGAGAGATTCAGGCAACAGTAGTGGTTAGAGAAAAACTCAGACTCAAACCCTGTACATTGGGTGCAGGTAGCAAGAGCCTGAATTCTCTACCCACCATCACTTTTGAAACCTGTTCAAATTTTTGCATCATATTTTTTTTCTGTTCCTCATGAAATCTGTGGTTTTCTGGATTTAATTCACTAAATAATGACAGGCATTTGAATTTCAGACTTCATATTCTTCAGAACGTACATAGCAACACAAAACCTTTTATTCTAGCAATTTTCTACGTTTATAAGATCAATATTTGAAATGTGCCCCTATTTTTGGGGCTGCATTCCCCCATTATTGGCTTTGTCCAGGTGCTTTATACTAAGAGGTTGAGAGCTATGGTGAGAACTGAATTCACTAAATGATAGCCATTTACGTTTCAGTCTTCCCATGTTTCAAGAAACAGTTGATTTGGCAGAGTGGTATGTTGCTCTGACTGTCGTGTACAGAGTCCTGGGTCCAAGCCTTGGCAGAGAAATGCATAGTAGTAACGCAGTATTTTTTTCTAGCAACTTTCCAAGATTATACAAGCAATGTTTAAAATGTGTCTCTGGTTTTTGGGCTTTGGCTTTTTCCAGATTTCTTGTGTTGCAAAGTTGAAAGATACAGCTGGGTGTCAAATGGATTTTACAAGAAGCTGAGGGCTTCAGGGGAAGATAAGGTTGGTGCTGCTTAAGCTGTGTCTGCTTGCATTATTATAGCACAACAAGTACTGTACTTGTGTTTGATGCAGAAGGCTGTGAGTTCGACTCCCACAGTATGTAAATACATTGCTGATACTGTACTGGGTTGTACTTTTTAAGGGGATGGATGTTGCAGTTCTGAAAAGAGAATGTCCTCTTTGGCGGAGGTACCTAATAACTACGAACCTGTTATCAGTTTGCCATCTATTCCCTATTGCAATATTACTAGCTTATCATTTTTAATGCAAAATAGGCAATGTATTCCTCAAGGGCAATAGGCACTTTATTTGTAGATGAAACAATAAAATATAATGTTGTTTGCTAGCAGCAACCTCTTCATTAGTTACAGACCTCTTTAATGTGGAATTGTTTAGATGACTTTTACTTGTGCAGAGATTGTGCATATTTACTGATACTGGTGGATTGTAGAAGTCTGAGTAGACTTTTATGATGGCAATGTTCTGAATTGGGCAGTTTTGTCATTATTGGTGCATGCATTTTGTTCATAGGTTCATAGGTAGGTACTAGGCTATTGGCCCTAGGGCCTATACAAGCCTAGCCAAAAAAGTAACCTGGCTTTTGCCACCCAAGAAAATTATTTTCCTGTGCCCCTGTCAAGCAGAACCACAGAAGTGATCCCTGGGGTGAATTTCCTATTACCCATCTAATCATCGAGATTTTTCTTGAAGAGTGCTAATGAGGAGCTCTGTTTGACATAGATAATTAGTCTGTTCCAGAGTATGGGAAGTCTCTGGGACAGGAATTTATCCATCCAGCATGTTCTGTTTATTATGATGACAAGGTTTAGGTCCCTAGAGCGTGTAGCTCGGAGGGATTGGGATTTCTTTAAGTGGAGAATGTCCAACAGCTCTGGGTTTGACATAGCTTTGTATGTTAGGCAAAGATTGCATCTGAGTAGGCGATATGCGACAGTAAAGCTGGAGTTTTTTGAGACGGTTTGCGTAAGGCATCTGTTTGAGGCCAGTAATCCCCTTTGTGAGGTATTTTTGTTGGCTTTCCAGTTGCTGTAGATGTCTTGTGAGGTACATACCAAAAGGGGCTTTGTACTCTATAATGGGTCTAATGAGTGATGAGTAGAGGGGAACAATTACCTCTTTTTTTTCTGGATGGGAAACCTTTTGTGATAAGGTGTGCCACGTAGAAGGATTACCTGACCACTGTGGCGATGTGATTATCAAAGGAGAGACTACTGTCCACCTGTGTCCTAAGGTCTCTTATCACACTTTCAGTGTTAAGTAGACTACTGCCTATGTGGTAGTTCATGGGTACAGAGATTTTACCAAAGGGGATGACAATGCACTTTTTGGCATTGAGCTTGAGACCATGGCTTTGACACCAGGCATCTGTCTCAGTGATGCCCTTTTGTAGGATGTCTAGATCATTAGAAGTTTTGATTATGGCTCCTAGTTTGCAGTCATCTGTGAATTTAGTTAGCCAAAGACCTTCTGTGTCAGAGAAGTAGATACCAAACAGGAGAGGACCCAGGACTGAACCCTGTGGCACTCCACTTGTCACTGGTCTGAAGTCTGATTTGGTGTCTGCTACTTTCACAGTGTGGGTTCTGTCAGTAAGCCAGATGGCAACCCATCTTGTGACATAGGGATTTATACCTAGTTTAGTGAGTTTATCTATAATTCCAGAGTGGAGGATGGTGTCAAATGCCTTGGCAAGATCTAGATAGGCTGTGTGAACCACCTTACCCTCATCTATGGCTTTGGTGACTACTTCAAAGAAGTCTGTCAGGTTTAGGAGACATGATATACCTTTTACAAACCCGAACTGTGTGGGGTCTAGAGTTTGGAGATCTCCAATGTCTTTGTTTATGAGTTCCATGATGATACGTTCCATGGCCTTGCAGACCAGGCTCATCAGGCTAATGGGGCAGTAGTTCCTGGGGTATGTTGTGCCCCCCCCCCTTTGTGAAGTGGGATAACCATCACGGTGCACCATTCAATGGGCACAAAGCCTGAGGTGAGGCTATGACTGAACATGGTACGTAGGTGGGGTGCCAGTTCATTCTGTAGTTTTTTATTGTTTACTGGAAAAATATTCAAAACAATAAATTTAAAACACCTTCTAACAACTGTACTGTATTATATAAGGAATATAATTTAATACAGTCAGGAAAGTGCATCAAAGAACAAATATATGTTTTGCTAGGGGCCTATGATTTGAAAACCGCCCAAAGTCAATCTTTAGCTGCCACTTGCCAGATGTATTTTCTTTGAATGTGGGTTTCAATGCTGTTTCTTTGAATGTGGGTTTCAATGCTGTTTCAATGTATGTGAGTTTCAAGGGCAGAGAAGTTTTAATGCTAAGTCTGTTTTCATTATGAGACTGCATTGCTTTGTTTAGCAGATGTCTGTTAGTGTTTCTGCTGTAAAATGTAAAATGAAACTTTTAAATGAAATCCAAATCATTATAGAAGTAAAGCAGTATGAACATTATAGTGTTTATGGTAAATGGGGTGAAATAGCCAAATAATGGGGCATTGGAATGGCTACAGGGGGGCAGCCCAATTTGACCAAACTCAGATAGTCCCGGCTGAACCATACCTCTCAACTGTCCAGATTTTGCAGAATGAATAGATTTTTGCTTCTTATTTTTGGTTTAAAATTTGTGGCTTTCTGGCAAATCATTTAGGAATGAAGTCAATAAATAATGACAGACATTGAGTTTCAGACTTCATACCTTCAGAAAAATGCATGCTAAAGCAAGACCTGTTATTCTGTCAACTGTCTAAGTTTATACAAGAGCAATTTTAGTACTGTTTGCATGTTCCCCCAATATATTTGGCCTTGTCCAGATTCCCTGCATTGAGGTACATGCAAATAAATTGCTTTATAGAATTAGGTATAACCAAACCTCTCAACTGTCCTCAAATTTGGCTCAAAGAGTTGCTCTCCCCCTAATAATCCCACCGCAAAATGACAAATTTGGAAGAAATCGTGGAGGGTTTACAATTAATAAGTAATTATAATGATAAGAGTTATAGATTACTTTTAATTTCAGAAATGCATGTAGATTCTCTTATTTTGTCAGCTGCTCAAGTTAACAGTACTAATTTTAAAAAAGTGTCCCTTCTTTGACATGTTCCCAGCTGTATTGTGTGGCTGTTTTATATTTTTGCATCACATTTTTGGTCCTTTTTCATAAAATTTTTGTTTTCTGGCAAATTAGTGGCAAATCATTAAAGATTGAAGTTAGAAAATAATGACAGACATTTGAGTTTTCAGATTTCATACCCTTCAGAAAATTCATATCAATGCAAGACCTACTATTCTATTATCTTTCTAAGTTTATGAACAATATTTAAATTTGTCCTTATTTTTGGGCCATTGCCCCACTTCTTTTTATAGTTTTGTCCAGATTTATTGCTCTGAGGTTGAGAGGTATGACAAATGTGTCAGGGCCATCACCGTCAGCCAGAGACATAAATTGTGACATACTTGTACCCCACTCCACCATGTAGTGACTTTGGATGTGTCCAAGCAAGGAAAGGAGCAGTTATGCAGTGTTAAGTGTGCAGAGTATCCCCCAAGCAAGGTAGACACAAGTACTACAGTGGCTTTTCATCTGTCTTTGATTTTGCAGAATGTCCTGGTTTTCTGTCATATTTTTATACTGTTGATTTATGCTTCTTATTATTCAGAAAATGCATGTTCTTGCAGTACCTGTTGTTCTGTGTTTAACTAGCAATGCTTTAATGACCATCAGGTAAGCTTGTCTGAGATTGTAAGATGCAAGTAAGATTTAATAAGCATACTGTTAAAGAATTGCCAACATTGAAAGCCTTTCTGTTGTTGCCATGCAGAGAAAACTTACATAACGAGATAACATATAAGCCTTGGGTATTGAAATACATATGATAGTATTTGTAATAAAGGACAGGATTACAGTATTTTCAGAACCTCATTACATTTGTTGGAGACTTGCAGTCATCTTTGCAGGCTTTACATGTAAACTAAACAAAATGCCAATCTATCATGTGTGGTCCATAACCTATGCAGTAATCCTTTAAGCAATTTATCTTGAGCGTGATTCTTGTTTGCTGTTCATTTTTTACTTTGATCATGTTTTCCCCATGAAACAAGTAGATTATTGTTGTTAGGCAGCAGGTCTTTTTTGGATAAGAAACACTTTTACAAGTGGGATATCATAGAGAACGCTACTTTCAGCATGTTTTTTGATACTTTTATAAAGCTGAATTTAAATTATAATTAGAACTGTAGTGCAAGGAGAAGTGGTTTGAGTTAAGTGCTGCATGTTTTTAATACTTGATTTTGACTGGCATTCCAGTAATGTATTTAATAAGTAATTTATTTTTTCATGCCTCACAACCTTTTTGTTTCCATCTAGATATTAAGTAAGCTGTCATGTAGCCGATGCTTTGAAATATTTTTTTTCTTCTACACTTCATTTTGTCTTGATTGGACTCTCATAATAATGGTTTGGCACCCAAGGAAGCATATTTAATTAAACTCACAGTTTTTCTGTTTTTTAAGATAGCTCCACCCCTTTCTAGTTGGTCACACCCATTCAGCTGTCTCTTGTAGCCCCCCTTTGATTTGAAGTCACTAGCCGCCACTGACTAGGGTGTCTTGTCTTTTGAGTTTGTCATACTCCTAATGCGAGTGGACACTTCTCACTCTATGCGGCTATCAATTTGGCTGTACAGAGATTTTGTAAATAGCTCAGTATATGCTATGCTGTTTACTGGGTTTGGTGGTGCTTGGAATTTAGCCAAGGTGTCACTTAGAAGAGAGAGGATACCTTTGGAATAGTTAATAAAGGTTTTCAGTTTCTGCTGTGCCCCTGGATTTATTTTTTATTTCAAGCAATACTGCCTTATGGTCAGGTCTGATGAGTGAGGGCATTACATTGGGTGAGAAACCTCACTCCCACCATATTTGTGAGTACAAGGTTAAGGATGTGTATACCCCTGGTAGGAGAATTGGTGAACTGTTCCAGGATATTGGTATCAACAAAGTTTAGGAATCACTAGGCTTGTGCATTAGAAGTGGTGTAGGATTCCCAATCAATAGAAGGATAATTGAGATTCCCCATGAAGATCATATTGGGTTGAATTGTAACAGAGTCTAGTACATTGAGATAGGTAGTATGGATTTTCCTGGGACATGGAGGAGGACCTATAGGTTGCAAGAATATGGTACAAGACCATGTTTATGGCGAGTTGCGCATGTATGAGTACCAATGGATCACAAACTATAACTAATCTGGATGTGAGGTTGTTTTTAATATAGCAAAGCCTCCTCCACCTTTAGTTACCTGCTTTGAAGTAGCTGACAATCAGCTGGGAAAGGCATTATAACCTTGCACTGCCAGGATACTCTCTATGAGTTTAAACTGGGTTTCCAATACTATACAGATGTCTATGCTCTCCAGGGTTAGGAAGGCATGCAGGCATGCAGGGCGTGCATCTTCTTGTGAAGAGTTCTAGTATTGTGCAATACCATCTTCAGATATTCCTTCATGGGTTCAGTTAAGTCAGGAGGTTTATCAGTTTGACTTTGCCTAAAAAAAGGCACTATAGGGGTGGAAAAGGTCTTTTCTGATATCCAGATGCCTAGAGGGGATAAGTGCAGGCAATCCATGTCCTTCCAGTCTGTCAAATATTGTACCCATTGGATTGACACCAGAAGCTAAGCCAATTGTTAAAAATCAATCATTTTCTATGTGGCATCATCCTTGGAGAGGGTAGTTTGCTACTCACTGCAAGCTCAATCATGTTTCTCTTCATATAGTCAAGGGGACTAAGTTTCAGGTAATTAACACCCACATGGAATATGGCAGAGTCATACTGATACTTGTGGTTCAATGACATGAGTGCCTGTGTGACTTGACAGATTGTAGCCCCATAAAGGCAGTTAACCATGACTCTTCCTTTCCTCAGCCTGGTAAGGGGGACATTGGTGTGCCTCACTATACAATCAACAATAAGTAGGAAAGTTTGTTCTGTGGTGGTTTGCCTTAAGGGCTTAGCAGTATAGGCACTGGATACAGTGTTACTATGTGTAGCTGGGATGGCTGAAGACCCTTTTTTAGATTCTTCTGTGCCAGAGGTCTTCATATTTTAGGAACATTACCTGTAAGTGCTTCAGCAAAAGTAGTTTTATGTGTAGGATCTTTACCCTGTGCAGTAGGCATGCTACAAAGGTTATTGACAACCTTTATAGGATTAGTTTTCATCATATGAGAAAGTTTTTCCACCAACGTTAAAGTGTGTTTACACCTCTTGCATACTTTGTTTTATAAAGTCATTTTTCAGTGTTCATGAGGCAATTGCTACAATGCCTCAGAATTCTCATGTCAACCAGACTGGCCACAGAGAGAGAGTCAGGAAGTGCATATCCACGGCTGTTGATCTACTAGAGAGGCTTAAATGTAAATACTGAATAGGTCAATAACAGGAGGAACTTAATGAGCCATGCTCAGCTACGTATATATTACATAATCAAGTAGTTGAAAAAATCTGTCTGGACAGTAAGGGTATTTTAAGGGAAACTTACACTGGGGGAAATCAGCATCTACACAGATCAAAAAGAGGAATTATGCTGCAAGATACTGGCATCTATACAGACCACTGATAGGTGCTGCTGCGTGGACAGCAGCAGTTCTAACTAAAGACTGCAGAAAAGCTAAAACATTTCAGATCTGCAACACAGAAATGCTCAGTTAATATAACCATAACAAAAACAGTGTGAAAAAGTGCCAAAACAGTGGCAATGGTAATGTTCATAGGTTCATAGGTAGGTACTAGGCTATTGGCCCTAGGGCCTATATAAGCCTAGCCAAAAAGGTACCCTGGCTTTCACCACCCAAGAAAATTATTTTCATGTGCCCCTGTCAAGCAGAGCCACAGAGGTGATCCCGGGTGAATTTCCCATCTCCCATCCAATCATCAAGATTTTTCTTGAAGAGTGCTAATAAGGAGCTCTGTTTGATATAGATAGGTAGTTTGTTCCAGAGTATGGGAAGTCTCTGGGACAGGAATCTATCCCTCCAGCATGTTCTGTTTATTGTGGTGACAAGGTTTAGGTCCCTAGACCGTGTAGCTCGTAGGGATTGGGATTTCTTTAAGTGGAGCATGTCCAACAGCTCTGGGTTTGACATAGCTTTGTATTTTAGGCAGAGATCGCCTTTGAGTAGACGATATGCGACGGATTAAAGCTGAAGTTTTTTGAGATGGTCTGCATAGAGGGCATCTGTTTGAAGCCGGTAATGGTCTTTGTGAGTCGTAGCTTGCTCATAGGTTTTGAGCCAAGTGCTGTGCAACTGTGATACTTAAATAGCAGAGGAGATTTCAATACAAATAACAAAAAAAAAAAAAAAAAAAGAAAAGAAAAGGCTAATCAAGAACAGCACACTCTACCTTCCTTTACACAGTCCCAGGCCAGAAAATGACTCAGGTCCCCTCTACACTCATTATAGTGGAACCAAGGCAGTTCTAAATGAAGACTGTAAAAAAGGTCAGAAAAGTGCAGATATTCAAAACAGAAGCACTCAATTAACAATGTGAAAAATAAGTTGAAAAACAGTGGATATGGTGAAGTAAGTCTTAGCTTTTGTAGAGATTAGCAGAAACCAGCAACACTCTTCTTCTCAAGTAGGATGACCACCAAATATTGTCAAATGCCTCAGAGCTCATAGGTTATGAGCCAAGTGCTGTGCAGCTGCAAAGCTTAAACAGTGGAGATTCAATAAAAATACACAAACAAGGCCATGTGGCCAATTAAAAATAACACACTCTTCCTTCTTTTACACAATTCTGGACCAGAACATGGCTCATGTCCCATCTACTCTAACTAAAATGGAACCAAGCTAATCCTAACTAAAGACTGTAAAAAATGTCCAAATGTATAGATATTCAACAGACACCCTCAATTAATGCAGTGAAAAACAAGTGCTGAAACAATGGATACGGTAATGTTAAGTCTTAGCTTTTTCAGAGTTTAGTAGAAACAAGCAATACACTTTTTCTCAAGTAGTATGGTCACCAAATGTTCCCAAATGCCTCAGGCACAAAGATTCAAATTTTAAACAAGTTAGCCCTCTAGCCAATCAATTAAAGGCACAATAAACATTCACCAGCAATTCCCAGCTCAGAAGGGTGGAGGCTACCTTCTCCTCTCACAACAGTCTAGACACAAACCCTCTTAAAATAAAATAACTGGTTTGGACCCCAAGTGCTTAAACCAGAACAAAGATACTTTTAGAACAACAGGCACAATAAGGCTTCAACCAACAATTCCCAACTCTGAATGGTGTAAGCTACTTCTCTTGTTGCAAGAGTGTAGACTACAAACCTTCTCAATGTAAAATAACTAGTTTGGACCCCAAGTGCTTAAATTAGAACTAAGGGGCTTAGAATAACAATGCAATTTGATCAGACTGCAACAAGTAGCAATAAATGCAGCAGATTAAATACAACTGAAACACTTTAAGAATGTGCAAAAAAAGTTAATAACATAGGAATAAGTACAAATACAGTAAAAGCAGCTGAATAAAGTGCAGTTTTTTAGTAAGTGGGAAAGTAGGAAACAGAAGATAGTTCAAATTTCAGTGACTAAGGGGAGGGAGCCTTCTCAGTTGATCTCTCAGTGCTCAGTAGAATGTGCTGATGAGATCATACTGGAAGGAATGTCCAAAATCAGATTTATAGTACGGGTAAGCAAATCAAAAGCCACCAAGTTTAAAAGCACAACAACAGTAGAGAGGGTGAGTGGGAAAAACAAATGCAGACAGAGATTAGCAATACTTAGGCAGAGAACAGTAAGTCATACAGCACTACAGCTAATGATGGCACTAAATACTTGGTAGTTAAACGAGGAATGCGATTTCTTAGTTCCTCCCACTTTTATTAACTGTCTGCAAAATAATTATTTTCTAACTCTCTTTAGCTATGACCTCTTAACACTCCCAAAAGAACAAAATAAATAAATAAATAAACAAAACAACATGCATTGTAAGGGTAAATATAAAAAAAGACTGTAACCAAACCTTAAATGAATAACTCTAAAATCAAATGCAGACAGAGAGCAGAACACCTAGGCTGAGAACAGCAAGTCTGTCTATCTTTCTGTTACTTCTGTTGAAATGAGAACTCAGTAAAGATATATTCTTAAGCAGTGCTGCTTCTATACCATTGGCAAATGGCACATACTCACCATTGCAAACCCAGTGTAGTGCACCATGTCAGACTGTGATACCAATGACTAAGTAACAATATTTGAGACTTTACGGTGGTGGTGCTGCGGTAGCATTGTTGCCTCACAGTAAGACGTTGTCCTGTTCAATTCTCAGCTAGAGCGTCTTCTGTGTGGAGATGTGCATGAATGGGCGTACCTTCGTTGAAGGTTATGCGTCGGCAACTCGGCACGTAAAAATCTACTGCCAATCATTAGCAGATCAGAGTCCGCTGTGGTGACCCCCTAACCAGGAAAAAGCCGAAAGACACAACACTGACAATACTTTTTTGTTCACTCTTCTGCTTCATTCTTTCATGCTTATTGCAGTACAAACATCCATTGCCAGGTCTAACAGCTGCCACTAGACTACCTTTGTTCTAAAGCTAGGGATGGTGCAAAATCAAAGGGAATACTGGAGGGTAATACTATTGACTGTTTCCACCAGGGAAATTTTTCATTTATGTTCTACCCATTTATTCTCTCCTTCCCTTTATTCACCTATTTATGTAAAAGAGTTACCCTCTCTAAGAAGCATGCCACCCCCAATTAATACGTAGATGAACATCCCATCACAAGGATGGGGATGTCCATCCCTCCCAACAAGCATAGCAGAGACCTGAGATGCTAACCAAGCACAGGCCAAATGGGCTATAGTTAGGGCTTTATCAGACTATGCTACCTCATTGACAGCTCTTGATAGAATTTGCAATAAATACATCTGTCAAAGTTGAGGGACTAAATCAATCCAAAACTGCAATTTTACTGTGAAGGACTGAAAAGTTTGCTACATGTTGGATTTAATGTCCCCACCGTGGCTGTAAGTGATCTTTTTCTGGGCAACTATATATGAAGCTTTACATGATGCCATATGACATCACTGAACATGAGCCAGTGAACACTCAAGTATCACTTTTACAAATAATAATGTGAGTAATTGTTCCAAAAATAAAAAAAGTTAAGATGAGTAGGGCTATCAAATGAACAGTGATTTTAAACCATTCACCACACAGCATATCCCAAAGATGTCACTGCATGCATCGGTTATGCTCTATGTGTTTTTACAAGAAAGGAAAATTTATCTTGAATGTCACATGAATCTAGAGGAACAGAATCTCCAGATTGCAGAATCCTGAACACAAAAAAACATGTACTAATGTATATGCAGGGGGGCAAGCCCCCCTGCACCCCCACACCCCCTGCAACTGAAATATACCAACTTCGAGATCGGACTACAGTGGAGTGAATGGCAAAATAGTGCCGTGCAGAGTGGAATGGAAACTTTACCGTTTACTCCACTGTAGTGCGATCTCGGAATTGGTATGCATATACATTAGACAATGTTGTTTTTTTTTTTTTGTTTTTATCTTCGAGATTCCGGAATCTCGACATTCTGGTCCTCGGGATCCAGTGTCTTGGGATTGTGAAATCTTGGGATTTAGCAGTGAGCCTATATATATATATATATATATATATATATATATATATATATATATATATATATATATATATATATATATATATATATATGTATATATGCCCTCGCACACCCCCACACATACCTATATATATATTTATATATATATATATATATATATATATATCTATATATATATATATATATATATATATATATATATATATATATATATATATTTATATGTATACATACATACATATAAGCGCTTGAACCATCTATAAGGATTCCGATTGATCCAACTTGGACCACTGCACAGGGTGATCCAAGTCTTCTAAGGATAAACCCTGTCTCCTCCCTAGTTTAAAAAAGCTCTTCAGGTTAAGGATTTAAAAAAAAAAAAAAACTTTTGTGACCTTGACCAATCTAATTTATCCATGCTGTGTCACAGGATATCTATGAATCTGATCAGCTAGGCAACATATAGTCCAACAATAAAGATGAAAAATCACCAGCAGCCAAAAAAAAAAAAAAGAATTTAAAAATTCCAAGACTCAGAAAAACAGTTGAGAATTAACTCCAAAAAATCTTCAAAAAAAAAGAAAAAACACTGAATTTCTCTGTAGTCCTCTCTTCTGGTTTTAATTCTTTTTAATTTTAGGTTCTGCTCACAGGCTGGATTAGCACTGCTCAGTGAAATACAGCAGATAATGTTGACACCTATATACAGACATCTCACAGGAGTTGTGGGTAGAGTCTGGGTTGTGGCCTTTCCTGATTGCTCTAAATTGGAGGTGAGGCTTTGATTGTCTTTTAGTGGCTTGGTATGGTTCATAGGTTCATTGGTAGGTACTAGGCTATCTACCCAAAGGCATTTATACGCCTAGCCGGAATGTTTTGGCTTTCGCCACCCCCTTAGATGAGTTCCCTGTGCCTCTGTCGAGCAGAGCCACTGAAGTGATCCCCAGGGTAAACTTTCTGTTTCCCATCCACTCTTCAAGGTTTCTCGAAGAGTGTTAGTGAGGAGCTCTGCCTAATGTAGACTGGAATCTTGTTCCAGAGCTTGGGAAGTCTCTGGGACAAGAATCTATCCCTCCAGCACGTCCTGTTTATTGTTGTGGTGAGGTTTAGATCCTTAGAGCATGTGGCTCGAGGGGATATGGTTTTCTTTAGGTGGAGCATGTCCATCAATTCTGGGTTGGACATGGCCTTGTATGTCAGGCAGAGATCACCTCTGAGTAGGCAGTATGCAATTGAGTACAGCTGGAGTTTTTTCAGTTGAGTTGCATAGGGCATCTGTTTGAGGCCAGTGATCCTCTTGGTGAGGTACTTCTGTGGTCTTTCCAGCTGTTGCAGGTGTCATGTAAGGTACATCCCAAATGGGGCCTTGTACTCAATGATGGGTCTGATGAGTGATACGCAGAGGGGCACAACAACCTCTTTTGATCCGGATGCAAACCCTTTTGTGATTAGGTGGGCCACATAGAAGGATTTTCTAACCACTTTTGCAATGTGATTATCAAAGGAGAGATTACTATCTACTTGGGTCCCCAGATCCCTTATTACGTCTTCCATATGTAGGGGGATACCACCTATGGTGTAGTTTGTGGGTACTTTGTTTTTTCCAAAGGAGATGACTATGCACTTTTTGGCATTTAGCTTGAGGCCATGGTTTTGACACCAGGCATCTGTCTCAGTGATACCCCTTTGGAGGATTTTTGTGTCAGCCGAAGAGTCAATTATAGCCACTAGTTTGCAGTCATCTGTGAACTTGGTCAGCCATAGTCCTCCTGTGCTTGCCTATACCTCTGAGAAGTATATGCTGACAGAGGGGTGCTAGGACTGAGCCCTGGGGAATGTCACTTGTAACTGGTTTAGAGTCAGACCTAGCTCCCGCAACTCTTACCATGTGGGTTCTGTCCATGAGCCAGTTGGCAACCCATCTCGTAATGTGGGGGATTATGTTCAGGCTGGTGAGCTTGTCTATAATACCAGAATGGGGAATGGTGTTGAAGGCCTTTGCGAGGCCTAGGTAGGCTGTGTGGGCCACCTTTCCCTTGTTTATAGCCTTGGCAACTGTCTCAATGAAGACCACCAGGTTTAGGAAGCATGATCTGCCCTTAACTAAGCTGAACTGGGTAGGGTCTAGTGTTTGGAAGTTCCCAATGTCTCTGTTAATGAGATCCATGATGATACGCTCCATAGCCTTGCAGACCAAGCTAGTCAGGCTTATAGGGCGATAGTTCCCAGGGTCTGTTGTGGCTCCACCTTTGTGGAGCAGAATAACCGTTGCTCTGTGCCACTCTATGGGCACATATCCTCTGGAAAGGCTGAGTGAGAACAGTGTGTTTAGGTGAGGGGTTAGTTTATCTTTGAGCTTGTGTAGGACGCAGCCTGGAACACCGTCCGGTCCCACTGATGCTGTGTTTTTGGCTTTGGAGAGGGCTGTTTTAACCTGAGTGTCTGTGATTTCAGGGGCTCTACATTCTTCTGGTATGGTTATGGGCCCTTTTGGGGGTGAGAAGTGGTGAAGTTTGCACTGAACCTATCTGCCAGGATGTTGGCGATATCGGTCGGCTCAGTGTATTTTGTGCCATTCTGCACTAACTCTGAGCAGATCTGAGAAATGCCACTTAGATTCTTGATATAGCTAAAGAATGTCTTGTAGTTGTCTTTGGAGTCCTTGGCAATTTTTCTTTCGAAGCTAGCCTTGGATGATTTTATGAGGGATCGTAGTTTCTTGCTGATACTGATCAGGGATGTCTTCCCTTCTTGGGATTTTACTCTTTTCTGTACTAGTTTCCTCCTTCTATTGTATAGTTTGTTTATGACAGGGGTCCACCAGACTGGTTTCCTTTTCTTGGAGGAATGGGTCTTGGTTTTGCTTGGGATAGCACAATCCATGCATTCTTGCAGGTGCCCGTAGAGTGCATTAGTAAAGGATTTTGCAGCTTGGGCAGCGTTATCCTTTAGCGTGGAGGATTTGAATCTTTCCTCGGTCTTAAGTAACATGAAGTTTGCTTTTGAAAAGTTTTTCACGGTGGTTTCTTTTACCGGTTTGGGGGCAGAATGTGGATATCCAGAGTGATTAGTTTATGGTCAGATCTAACCAGCGAGGGGTTGACCTCCGGTGTGGAACACCCGTCACCCATGTTGGTGATGAGCAGGTCCAATATGTTGTCATCTCTGGTGGGGATGCTGACCAGTTGATCTAGGGTGTTTGAGTTTATAAATTCTAGGAAATGTTGGGCAAGGGAGTTAGTACTTGAGTAGTTCTCCCAGTTAATGTTTGTGTAATTGAAATCACCCAATATTAGGGTGTTTGGTAGGACATTTATATTTCCCAGTGTTTCCAGACATGTGGAATGGGGGTCCTGGGACATGGTGGGTGATCTGTAGCAAGCTACAATTTGAATTGCAGTTCTGCCCATTGTTAGTTGCACTTGGATGATCTCTGAAGCATTGTGCTGTGCCACTGACCTGGAGGTGAGGGTATCCTTGATGAATATGGATACACCCCCCCCGTCTTTTGTATTTCGGTTCGGGTTTTTTGGCCAAAATGTAGCGTATGAGTTGTAGCCTGGTAGTGCTGTGGTGCTCTCTGGAGCCTTAAACCAGTTTTCTGTTACTGCACATATATCGATTTTCTCCATACTGAGGAGTGCCTCGAGTGCGTGCATTTTGAGGTTTAGACTTCTGGCATTGAGTAGCATTAACTTCAGTTTTTTGTTACTTGTGCTATTTACGGTGGTGGGTTTGTCTTTTGAGCCTTGCCTAAAAAAGGGGGTCACAAGAACCTTGGCCAGTATTCGAAAGCCTAAGGGTGACAGGTACAAGTTGCCTCTAGAGAAGCAGTGTGGCTTGTCGAGTATGTCATCCCAGGCTGACAGACACTGGACCCCCTTTGAATGACACCAAAAGCTTAGCCAATTGTTGAAATTGATAATTTTTTCTTTATACTGTGGTATCATTCTTGGTGAGGGCAGGATGCTAGTCAGGGTCAGGGTCATACCGGCCTGGGCTATGTGATGAGTGAGCTCTTCCATGTCTCTTTTCATGTAGTCCAGGGAGGTACGGCTCAGGCCATTCAAACCAACATGGACAATGACTGAGTCATATTTGTACTTGTTCTGGAGTGACTTGAGTGCTTGTGTTATGTGGCGGATCGTGGCACCCAACAGGCAGCTAACAGTAACCTTCTCCTTTTTCAGCTTAGTGAGTGGGACGTCAGTGTGCTTGACTATAGAGTCACCTATTACTAGTATGTCATATTCCACCTCAGGTTCTGGGATTGTTTTGTACTGTTACAGAGGTATTTCACTTAACATGTTTGGGGTGTGGTTGAGGTTCTGTACAGAGAGGGGAAATCTGATTTTGCTGTACTTTCATCAAAAGCTTCATTAGCTCTATCTTGAAATGAAGAGAAAAAAAAAATCAAGAAATGTCCAAAAATGTTTCTAAAACCTAAACAGTAAAACGAAAGCATGTATCATGATAATAATTCACTCCATTCCAGATTGCATTGTTCTGCAGTCACCATGAACAAAAAGAGCACTGGTTTGTATATCTAATGATTCTAAATCAAATGGGTTGTAGGGAAATCTGGTTCTTGTGTGAAAACTCTAGTGTGTTTGGGATAATAGAAGGAAACTGCAATTCCATGTGACTAAGCAGCAGGTTTTGTTACTGTGGCTGGGGTAGTTTCCCTGCCAGAGTCCCTGGTCCCTCCCTGGCCTGAATCACTGAGATTCCAGTCATGAACCAGTGCAGCCTATGAACCTGTAAAAAACAGAGATTAAATTTAAACTGTACAGGGTTAAAACAGAAAAAGGGGAATTGTGGATGCTGATCTGAGGGTTGCCAGCTAGAGCAAGTGCCTGTGACGTTGTTTCAACCCTGATGAGAAAGCTCAGCACAGGTCTGGGTAGAGATATTATTTTAACTGATCTGCATCCGAGATAGTTTTGCTGTGCAGATGCTAAGAAGTTTCTGTCAAAAATCAAACAGGAAAGATTAAGACATCTCAGTGGAGCTAGTGATATATTCCACCTAACAGCTGAAACAAAGGCAACAGAATGTGAGTGGAATAGCTCTAGTAACAGGATGAGGATGCAGCCAGTCCCTGTGCAGAGACCATGGTTAACATGGCTATCCCAAGGTAGTGTTGCCTTCACAAGAACTGTGAAAGACTCTCTCAAGAAAGA
>NC_056732.1:559043062-559180562 GCF_019279795.1 Protopterus annectens
CTGGCAACCTGCCATCTGAAGACCCCAGTATAGCCACTGACATCATTTGCTACCCTGTATCTATTCTATTTATTATATACATTACAAAAACTACTTTCAGTCATATGGAAAGTGGGTCTATATTAATTCCGCTAAAGATGGATTCATCGAATACGTCTTCAGCGAACACCTGCTGCCAAAATTCACTTCAGCCAACAGCAGAATTTTTCCCATGGTTGACAAACACTCACCCACCAACCATTCAGAATACACAACAGACTTAATCAAATCCACCCAAGTGGGGGGCTGTACCCCCAGCACCCATCAACTATATAAACCAACTCCAAGATCGCACTACAGGGGGTAAAGGGCAAAGTTGAGGTGATGGCCAAGTGTTTTCAAACCATGGGAAAAATTTCACGGTTTGCTTTAGTGAATTTCGGCAGCTGGTGTTCGCTGAAGATGTATTCGACAAATATGTCCTTCACAGAACTAATACAGACTCATGGAAATCTTCCTTCATAATCCAATTATACAAAGGTGATACATCCACTGAACTGTCAAACTATCACCCTATAGCAGTCCTTTCTCCACTCTCCAAAGTACTTGAAAAATGCATACATCAGCAAGTCCTAGCCTTTCTACTTGATATCCAACTACTTTTTCCTAGCCGACATGGCTTTTAACCCTACCACAGCACCAAAACTATCCTAATGCATTTCATAGATGCCATTAAGCAAAGTAAAAGTCAGGTAATTTTGCCTCCACTGTTTTCCTGGACTTGTCAAAAGCCTTCAACATGGTCTCACATCAACCACTCCTCCAAAGACTAAATCTTATAGACCTAAAAACTTCCTCAAATAGCTGGTTCACACTTGAAGTTTTCATTTCTATTGAAAACTGGCTAAATAAATCTTGATTGCTATTAAACCCCAACAGAACCAGACTAATTCTGTTTTTCCCAAAAACAGAAATCAAAATAATACTGCACTTAATACTGTCTCCTCAAACAACACAAAAACTGAAAATGTTGCAAACACAAAATTACTTGGAGTTGTCAATGATAACAAGTTAAAATTTGATCTGCACATTGACAGTGCATTTAAAGAATACACGTTTTACAGAGCAAAGCATGTGCTAAGTGATGATAGTAAAAAAAAAAAAAAAGCAGCTACCACCTCCCTTCTCATTCCTACCCATTTATATGCCTTAACAATAAATACTCACTAATCTCAACTTTTCCACCAAACACAAATTAGAAAGTAACAACAAAATTAACAAATTTACCTGCACCCTCCCAAACTGCTCTTACCACTGCATGGCACTCAATACCCTCAAAATGGCTTGAGCTTCAACACATTACCTTCTCCCAGCTACTAACAGCACACAAAATACTTTTCATCCATTTAAAATACCCTTGTTGTCAAATCTCATCCAATGTCATGTAACAAGCAGAAACCTACAATCATCAGAACTTAACTGTTGCTGATAAATCAAGTAATTGTATGGTGACACACTATTCTTTGTCACCATTTCAAAGGCATGGGATAAACCTCCAAAACACATCCGGCTTTTAAATAACCTGCAACAATTCAAATCTGCCCTAAATTATCACCTTGACATCTAGTAAACTATGCAACTGTGCCATAAATACAGTTTGAAGTATGCAATGCTAACCTTGCCAACTGTAGATACTATACAAGTGTAATATTATGGAATTTTTGATTTTACTCACAACATTTTGAAAACATGTATTTTCTTAATCTGATATGCTTTGGAAATAATGTTTGTTGACCATTTGCTTTGAAATATTTTGTAAGTAATGTTTGTTAACTTCGTTTGAATTGTCAAAAATGTATTTCTGTCTGTTTTTGGAGCTTTTCTCACCACCACCACTGAAAATGGGCATTTTATTTTCCCAGACAGACTTTCCAGTAAACAAAGGCAAATAAATAAATAATGCAGTAGCTTGTTTGGTTTACAAGTAGTGAGGAAAAAACAGCCTCAAGTAAGGCCTGATGCAAAGTTCTCTACGACTACGGTAGTTACATTTTTATAGTCCATTATGAAATAATAAATTAGTTACTGTTTGCCCTCTGTGTCATACTATTCCATCTGTAGTCGTTTTTATTTTCTACAAATTGCATAATGTTTAGCTAATTCATGAATATCCTTTTTAGGGAAAGGCTAGCACATAATAAAGCCCCATTGAATGTTGTATAAAGCTGCTAATTCATGGAATTTACATGGCACAAGTAATGTCAAGGTGTTGGGATAAATTTCCAAACTGTGTCTAGTTTCAGGCACCTGTATTAATTATTAACAACAGATTTAAAAGCTTGTCATGTTTCTGCATAAGACCACTAGCAAAAACAAAGTACAAACAGTAGGTAATGGAATAATCTCATGCCTGAAATGATAAAATGATCAATAGCCAAGAAGCTGTCCTTATGAAGGGATTGCACTCAATAGAGACGTCAAAATGACAGGAATGTGCATATTTTTCTGTATGTTGGGTGAGGCCACTATATATCAGTACTATACATGAATGCAGGAACGTAAGACAAAGCAGGAGAGTCATTTCATGAGAATAATACAAAGTTTCACTTTAGTGTGATGCTACTGCAGTGTGGCATATGTTACAAGATGGAGATGTAATTGCACACTACATGGAAGTTCATCTTTTCAATGTTACTTAAACAGTGTAGTGATTCACCAAAAAGATTATTAGTTCAGCCAGAAAAACTGTTCTACTTTATGCCTCCTTGCTAATTGATCAGTAATGACTATACAACTTTTGTAATAATTGCATTGAGGGTGGCTTACAAAGCAGCCCAGGACTGATGACCAAGCTGAATAATGGGCAGTTTTACACAAGTTGGTCTCCCTTCTAGTCTGGGTCTCTGTATTAGAATGTACTACTAATTCTCCCCTCAATTTGGTCACCACATTGACTCTGTCACAATCTTCCTTCACATGGAAAGCATGTGTCATGTGTTATTAAATTTATATTTATTTTTAGAGCATGTAGAATAATGAAAATACCTTATAGAGTGTTTTATTTGTATTTATTTTATTCTAGTCAGATAAGGTTTATTTACATTGAATTTGTGCCCTTTAATACTTTTCTGATTCTTGTATGTAATATCAGCCGCTGATGGTTTGGTACATGCAGCATTCTTTAGGCATACTAACCAATTTGATGTATACTTAGTAAGTGATGGTTTTATAATTTGCTTAGCAGTAAATTGCTGTTTTCTGTTAGTTTGCTCTACACAGTGTTATACAGTGTATCACTGCAGTTATCTATCACTACACATCATGCTAAACCTATGCTGACATTACATTTGTTACCTTCTTTCTACTCTTAGAATAGACCATTTTCTCTTGTTTAGACTCACTTTGCTCCTTCTTTTATCTCTAGAAATAAGCTAGCTACCTATGTATTGACTCTTGTTGTCTCCATAAAATACTTCAACATCGTAATTTTTTTCTCTTTTTATTTCCTTTCAGAAGTTATGGACATTACATCAGTTCCTGTCCCTTAAACAGCAGGAGCTCTGCCACAAGGCAGACCTCTGCAAACCTTTTCACTGAGACTTTTGTCATTGTGTTATGTAAACAATTTTAACATGAAGTATAACATGCTGTATATTAATTTTAACTACTCAGATAAGTGCCTGCCCTGTGCTAGAAAGGGGCTGTGACAATCACCCCCAAAAGAATAATCCATGAACTCTAAGGACCATTTACCAACATGGCCACTTTCATTTTTCTTGACTATTAGATTACACTATGTAAGCCAGTTACTTCTTATTCCTTCTTGGTGTCAGCATTCCATAAATGGAAGAAACCCTGTTCTACTTTGTGCCTCCTTGCTAAATGTTGAGCACTGGCTATAAAACCAATTGTTTTCTATAATAACTGGATTTAGTCTGGGAAACCCAGTACCCTACACCTAATTCCCACCCACCATCATTTACAATTACAACATACACCTCTCACCCAAGATATCCATTCCCTAATCCTCCACAGACAGCTTCACTTCTATCATTAAAACAATCATGTTTCTATGAACCTATTTACTGATTTCCATCTAAGATGTAGCATCATTCCTAATAGCTTTACTCCCTTCCATACTGCTCAGACTACATACCCCTCCCCAACCATGCGTCTAAGTCATTCATGAGCAAAACTCCCTGTTCATTTCATCAATGTGATTTCTTTCTGATATACTATAATCAGGTTAATATTTATCTCTCATCTCTTTGACTCTTCCCTCATCTCACTGTACTACTTACCACCTCTATGGTCAATCTCTCTACATTCATACACAATAAATTAGTACTGGTATCCTTTTTTACCCATCCCTATTCTACACTGTTAACAAACTACTAACACATATATTTACCCATATACATATCATGAATCCCCATAGCCGCTCTCTTAAATGCTTACACTTCTCAAAGCCAACTATAAGCCCAGAGACTAAACATACTTTACCCAAATAAACCCTGTCTACTTCTTATCTTAACAACATCCTCATCCTTTATAATTTCAAAGTCTTCTATTTCTTACATTTCAGAAACATACTTCTTCTACAATTCCTAAAACTAGTACTTCTTCTTTTACTTGATCACCTGTTTTTCTTTCAACATCCATTACTATCAAAAGCCCTAAAAAACTCCAAACAAAATACTTCTGAACTCATCTCACAATCACATCTGATCAATTTCAGCTGTCATACGTCATACTGTTCAAATGTAACCATCCAAAGCAACAGCCATTTGCTGGAAAATTGTATATTAAACACCCATATCATCATACCTCCATAACTGTAAAACATAGTGGTGACATTCACACAAACCCAGGCTCAACTCAGCATACTCAGGATGAGACATTATATCCCTGTCAGCTCGTTTATCATTACCATCTCAACCATACTCACACCCTGGCCTTCATATATATCATACCCACTTACAAAGTATTTATAACAAACTTCCTGAAGAGCATGCTTGTGTAGCACTACATACTCCAGACATCTTAGATGCCACAGAAATATAGCCCTGCCAGGAAAATAAAACAAAAAAAAAAGAAGAAATTACCCCACCTGGCTATAACATTACCAAATTTGACAGAGCCAACAAAAAAGTGGTGGCGTTACTATTTTCTACAAAATCACACTAGATATTTCCATTTCCCCTATACCAGCTAACATTCTTTAACTCAGAAATTGTACTAGTAATGCTTTAACTAAACACTCAGAAGATCATCAAAAGTGTTGGCATATGCATACCCATAGGTAATGTTAAGACACTGGAATATATTTTCTACTGGGCCTTCTCAAAAATGCGTCATGAATTGGATGATGATAATTTAGACTTTGCAAACCATAAAATCTGAAAATCCAACCAATAATATTCATCTGTACGAGTTTACCCTAATATAACAAAACCACAGCCAGACAATCAAGACTAGACTGGATCCCAAAATTCTCTCCAAATAAAATATCATCCATGGAACTCAATCAGACAGCCTGAGTGATCACTTATCAATCTATTTCATAAAGTACCAAAGCATCAGCTCTAAAACACATCACAGTCTAGTTAGAAAAAGTGCTACTTTTTCATGAAGATACTTTTATTTATATACTGCATCTCATTAATTAGGAGTCACTAAACGCTCTCTCAATAGATTATGCTGTCTGTGAGTTCAACAAAATCTTCCTTGGTATTTTACATATACTAATCTCCCTGAATAAAAAAGAGTCAAAGCCATCCCTGCCCCAATGGCTATCCTTAACAACTAAACAACTCATGAAACAAAGAGAAAAAGTATGTAAGATTGAACAGAAGCTAAACCAGACCCTACTTTACTAGTATTTTGACAACTAAAAACTAACAAAACAACTTATCACCAAAGATTAAAAACTATTACTCAGGCAGTTTAAAACATAAATACTAATAATCCAGAATCATTCTGGGTCTCAGTCAAAAGATTTTTAAATACAATGCAATCAATACAGCCAATACCAAGCACACAGAAAAATAATACCATAGCCAACCGATTCAATACCCACTTTATATAGACAGTACAGTCATTAACCAAGCAGCCAGATAATTAAGCTTCTGATGTCCCTACTCAATAAAATAACCTCCTTCAAGATTTCTTTTTTCAACCAATTTCCACAGATGCCATCAAAAATAGTTCAACAATTAAATCCTGCAATAACTGCCTCTGAAAACATTCCTGATGATTATTTTAAAATAGCAGCTGAGATTATTGCATATCTGGCTTCAATTCCGATAAATCGATCCACTTCTTCTTCGTCTTCTTTTGGCTTTTTTCCGGATAGGGTTCGCCACAGCGGATCACCCATCCGCTCATGATTGGCAGTGGAGTTTTACCATGCCGTGGTGCCAGCCCGGCACCCAACCTTCCACAGAAGGCACATGCATGCACACATTCACACCTAGGGCAAATTTGGAGTGTCCAATCCACCTACAGCATGTCTTTGAGATGTGGGAGGAAACTGGACCACCCGAGGAAACCCACGTGACCACAGGGAGGACATGCAGACTCTGGTATATAAACACTGCTCAACACCCCCCCCCCCGCCTCTCTACTTCAAATATAAACCTTATGATAGTTTTTATATATATATATATATATATATATATATAGAGAGAGAGAGAGAGAGAGAGAAAGAGTTCTCTCTTAACCTGCTTTACACCCCTCCTCTTAAACACAATATTGGCATTTTGCCCTACCTTTACCCTTTCCTAACCTCAATTTCTTTACATTTCTAAACCTGATCTATTATCTGACAAACTAATTAATACACCTCTTCAAATGCTCAATTTTCAATGTCTGCTAATACATAAATGTCTTAGAATGTAATAGTTGCTTCTTTTTTTCCATAAGAATACAAGCTAATTAGCAAATGAATGTGTATTTGTTAATGTATATTATTTAATATCTGTTCATGTGCATTACTAAATGTATGTTTAAAAATGTTTGTGATATATTGGAACTTTTCTTCATCGGCCTCTGATGAAAGGGTTTTTTGATTATACCCAGTCAGACAAACCCAATAAACAAAAGGAAAATAAATAAAAATAAATAAAATGGTGTGCTGTTTTGAAGGAGAATAAAATTTATGATCACAAATAATAAAAGTTACTAAGCAAAGTAGTAAATAACATTGGAAGAACTTAAACATTATTATTCTACTAAATTTATCATTGCACTGTGTTGTTAATGAAACTTCTGGTTATTATGTTCATGAAATCCTTCATTTATTCCCTTTATGCTAGTGTAATGAACTGCATTGTTTCTTCAGCTATTATGCTTCTTTTGTTTAGCAGAGGACTGTGCTACACAGCATGGATCTGTTATGATGTACCGCATGTAGTGCTATGTACTTATATTAAGCATATGTTAACAGTGTACTTTTGTGACACAGGCAGGCACTCTGTTCTGCAATCTGGAAATCATAAAACAGGGAGATTTTTTAGAGGATGGCTAGTATACAGAAAAGTGCTGGTTCACTTGAAACCTTTACTGTGAAGAAGGGCCATTTGTGGAAGCTACTTTTTGCAGTATGAGTTGTTTGAAACACACACACAACTCACCAAACTCAATATGCACAGAAGCCTTGCAAAGACAGTTGAATAATACGCATGTATATGTATATCTCTATCCACACACACACACACACACACACACACACACACACACACACACACACACACACACACACACACACACACACGCACACACACTTTAGTTACTCACAGTCTATCATCTCTGCAAAACATAGCTAGTGCAATTAAACTGTTTATAGACAATGCTGACTGACATAGCAAAAGGGTGGCAAATGGGATTAAGGAAGTGTAATAACTACAACACAAACACATACATTAACATGATTGTGCAATTTGTGCAGAGCAGGTGTTCTGAATGGGGATGAGTCATAGTTGTTGCCAGTGACATGGCATTGCTATGACAAATCCTGCTTGAATATTTCCTAGCCAGGTACTTTTTATTTTCTAATCATTCATGTGTAAGCATGATAAACAGTAATCCAGGTGTCTTCAGTGTACAATGGACTACTACAGTACACTGACCACAGTTTTTTACCATCACTGATAGATGACACTGTACCACTTCTGTGATATTTACATTTCCTTTTTTCAGACAAACTCACAGATCAGTCTTACAGCCAGCAGTGATTTGTACAGTGCTATGTACTCAAGGGACATTGTAGTTCTGGACCTGAAACCATCATTTGCTGTTTATGAAATATTCAGACTCAACTGCGCATTTTATAAGGGGGTTACAAGCCCCCCCTTTACTATAGTGTAATATATATTTACCCATTTTCTGGGTTGTGATAAAAGATGGCATTTCTTATTATTCCTCTTTGAAGAATGTGGTTATCACTTTTACTTGAATTTGTACTACTGATATAACGCCTTGCTGAAGAATGTGTGACTTACATCTTATGTCATTAAGCGTATGTCTTTTTTACCATTTTCTCTGGGGAAATGATATTCAGCTAGCAATCCTTCCATGAATTGCAATGAAGCTAATGGCATCTGTCAATATTTCTGCTTAAAGTGCTTCTTGAACACTTGTATGTTTCTGCTTTTTCAGACTAAATTCATCATGTGTGTTTTTTTTTTTTCATTCTAATTTCCTCGTTGTCAGGCTTTTTAAAGCAGTCCTTGGCAGCAAGTGCATTTGAAGTAAATATTTTAATGTGATGGGTTGAAGATGGATGGATTTTAATGCGATTACTTTACTCACCATCTCCAGTGAGAATTCTCTTAAACCATGACTAAAAAAAGTAGTGCAGACATAAAAGAATTATTATATTACCTAATTCACAATATCCTTTGGGAATTACATTTGATCATGACCAACAAAATATAGTAATTTGGAATGATTTTCAAAAGTCATTTAGAAATATCATTCTGATCATGTTTCTGTATTGCAGAACTGAATTGTTCTGCATCAGCTGAGACATAAAATAAAATGAGTTTTAGTAAAAGGCTATTTTCACAAAATATTTGATCTGACTGTCAGAGCCATGGAGATGTTTTGACTTTGACTAAGTTCTAGACAATCTGGCTTCAGTTATCAGACCATTTGCTGAAAGAACCAGAGTATGAGGATAAGGCTAAGAGTACAGTTGGCAGGTCAGCCAACTTTGTGAGGGAGAGTGGGCAGTGTTGGCAGTGTCTCACTTACAGGACACTGTCTGAGGGGAAGGCCTGATATTGCAACTCCTGCATATGGGATTCAGGAGGCACAAACCCACCAAGAAGCGCACACGTTTGCCAGCTGGAATCCATTGGAGTGCAGAATAATTTATTTACTGGACCTAGAATTCTAGGCATTGCACCATATTTTCTTATTCGTATGGTATTAGAAACATATAAAATGATAACTCTTCTTGAATGTTGTCTATGAAACCTGGTTCTCTACATCCTCTCCCAGTGTCCCTGCATAAATGATTGGGCTGGTAGAGGATGATGACTTGAGGATAAGCTAGAACAGGCAGAGGCTAAAATATATATTTAAAAATTCCATATGAACCCAGGGCAAATCTTTACAATCAGTGGTATGGACTTGTTTAGCCATGCCAGGTGATATTATTTAACTGTACATTGTAGGTGTACTAGATCATTAGTCCAAGTGCTAGTAACTGGTTTGCATAAGGAGGAACTTCACTAGACATCTACATTTCAAGTCTGATTGGGAAGTAAAAGACCTGAATGACAGTAATGGTAGGCGAAGATTATGACTGAAGGCATGTATGACTTATTAAAATCTATTATGGCAACATGTGTAACTCGAAGCAAATAGAAAAATCAGAATGAGAAGCTGTTTGAATTCAGTAGGCATTTGAAGAGCATTTTTTTTTTCTTTGACATAGATTTGTTTGTTTCTCAGCAATCAAAGATGTTAAGGTAAGGGTTTGTAGACAAAACCTAGAAAATAGAAATTCAGAAACAATGTATGATTATTTGTTTCAGGTAAGGAGTTAGAACATCAAGGCCATGTTCTATTTGTCTCCAGTCTGTTCACTGCAAAGTCTAAATCCATAGCTCTCAAATTTCCAGTTCAAAAATATGGAATAATGGGAAAAATGTGGAACACTTGCTGTTAGCCTCAGTTTGGCAGCTCACACTTTGATGTATTAATATGAATCAATATTATTTAAAAAATCTTAATGAATATATTGCAGAACTTTGCTGTGTGGAAGATATAAATAAGGAATATAATGTTTCTTATAATGAAGTACAGTTGATATGTATGTTTGAGTTTGCAGTCCAGATAAAGTCAACAAAAATGCAGTGTCTTACTGCAGGAAAGCTGCCCGCATTATATTTATTATTGCACTTCATTGCTTATTCTCTGGACTGTGTTGAAATGAAGCATTTGGCATCATCCTTGCTCTTGACCTAATCCACTTGAGGTTGGTGGGTTGACTTTAAAAACAGTTCTGGAACATTCTCACCACATTTATCAATCAAGAAAAGGCCTTGCTCCATATCAGGTGAAATCAAAGTACATCTGTGTTGGAGATCATTTTATTTTACTTATACACTATTTATATGTATTTGTTAAAGTCAGGAAATCTGAAAATTCTAGATGAGATTGACATTTATTCTATTAACATTTGCAGTGGCACTAAGTTTAGGAATATCATGCCTCACCTGCATCTTTAGATCCATTTTCAGTTTCCTAAGTAATGGAAGGAAGGAAAGCCCAAAACAGAACCTAGCTAAGATAAGCAGGAGGAAAGGTAGGTCCCATCTGAGTACCTGCCTGGGATGTTGCTGACAGACAAGACTGCAAGTCAATTTCTTTATCTTTTGTTTAATAAAAGGTGGTTATTATTAATACATTATCTTATTCAGTCTCTCCATAACAAATTTTAGATTTTAGCACCAAAACCTGAAGATGGCAACCTCTTTGAAGCTAGGACTAGCTCTGAAAACTTCAGTGTGGATTAAGACACCAGTGTGACTACACTTTCATGAGACATGAAGAACAATACTGAGGCAGTTAAGAGCAGACTCACAGCCTGGCATTTTGTCGGTTAAGTTTATCTGTTGCTTCCAGTTCTTTGGAAGTATGTGTTCTCATTATTATTCATCATGCTCACCCCCTGTAGTGAGCACTGTATGCATGCATACATTTTTGGTAAATCAAGGTTTGTGACTTCCCTCATTTACTTTCCATGGGTCTTGCTGCTATCATGGACGTAGTATCAGATTTCTTCTTATGATTTATAACTTAATGCATTTCCCATCCTTCCTATGTTACCAGTTTAGGAGCTATGTTGTCAGAAGGATATGCAGACAACAATATTAGGCACTATATCACAGAAGTATTGCTTGTTAATCATCATTTTATAGCGGCAGGTGCAAAGATGCTGGTGTGAGTGGATGCATACAAATGGAAGTACGAAACTGCAAAGCTATGAACCCAATATAAACTGGCTATTCTTTCTCCATAACTTTTATTTTGTCTTATTACTGGCATTATTGTACCTGGGAGAAGAATCTGGATTATTGTGCTGGGTCCCTTGCTTGTCATCAAATTTGGTTTAACCATTGCCTGCCATGTTAAAAAAATATCAAAGATGCCTCAAGTTTATGGACTGGTGAGTGGGAAATTTTTATTACAGGTGGCAAATGATAAAATATAATATTTATTACACGTGGTTAATGCAGGAGACAAAAAAGGCATGGTACATCACTGAGGTCAGCCCAAAATTTTTTTTTGAGGTACAGAAGGACATTTAGTGGAACAGAGTAAACAAAGATGATGCATGCAATATGGTGAATGGGGTCATGTGGCAAAAAACTGTATTGCTCAATGTAATATGTATAAACAAAAAGACATTTTAGAAGGACTGCAAGTTACAAATGGTGATGAGGAACAAAATGTTGTATTAAAAATGCATTAGAGTGACAATTATACTGTAACAAACATTGACAATGAAAAGCTGATGACAGAAGGTAGGAAGAAGGAGAAGGGGTATTGTACAAACTGACATTAAGAATGTAGGTAAAAAATGTTTTGTTTTACAAACTCTTGCTAAAAAGATGAATAAAGATGAAGTTGCAAACAAAGAAGAGATATGGAATATTGTGAAAAGGAAGAAGCTGATAGGGAAACAAGTTGTAGAAAGGAAAATGAAACAAATATGCCTAAGATTTTGAAAGAAAAGAAAAAGAAGAAAGAGAACAGATAATTTAAAAGGTATATTTTTTAAAAAAATAAATATTGTAATAGTTTCTAAAAGATTGTTAGTTTTATGATGGTATAAAAAAGAGGCTGACATACATTTGCAAGATGTTGGGCATATAAATGTAGATAAGAGAGAAAAATCTGAATTATTGTGGAGAAGGAAGATTTTATGGAATTTAGAAATATAATGTTTTATGGGACTAGCATTTTTATTTAATTATAATCATATTAATGTACTACACCATACCACAGTAAAGGCAGACATGGCTTTAGTGATATACATGTGGCATAAAGGAAAGCTTGTTAGAATAATTTTTACATACATGGATATAAAAAGGAGGAACTTTTTGAAAATATTAAACTGTAGGTTATAGTAAATACAGATGTTGTATTGTTTGGGAATTATAATTGTAACATACAAAAAAAATTGCATCAGATATTTAAAAATTGCAGGAAACAATTTCATTGGGACAGCTGAAAACAGGGAAAAAAGACAGAGTTTACATATATAAGACCTAAAGCTACAAATGAAATGTATTTTATTATGCATTCAGATATATCAAAAGAAATGGGAGATGGGAAACTGGAAGTTCTTTTGCAGATCATGAGGGGGTATGGTCTGTATGTTAATAAGGATGCCATTAGACAAACAGAGAGGTGTCAAAAATTAACGTCTGTTAACATTAGGGATCAATTGGAAAAAGAGGAGAATACTGAAACTATGAGGCTTGTGGATAATTGGATTAGCCAGTGAGTGGTTAGAAGGTAAAGAAATATATAAAAAAATCAAATTTAGACATAGAATGGGATCATGGGATTATTTTTAGGGAAGGTAAGAATAAATACATGGGGCATGATATATAGACTGATGACAATAGGAATGAGATATATGTGCACATAAAAAGTATTATATGAGGAGAACAAAATATTATAAAACTTATTACAGAAAAAGGAATTGTTTCTTTTCTAGGAAAAAGCTTAAGAAGCATAAACTGAGTAGGGGCAATATTAACCTGCCAGTAGGGACTTTAATTACAAAGTAAAAAAAACATAGAACTAGAGGTTCTAAGATATTTGAACAATAAACATGGAGGAGGTAGACAATTCATTCAAAGAATATGGGACACAGGAAAAGTAACTAAGTAAAAATTCTGAAAGCTTGAGCAAAAGTATAAAGGTTGAAAAAATGAAGAAGTCTTTGGGTACTGTGAATGAGAATTCCGTTTCTGGACTAGACAATTTGGGTTCCATATGACACACAAATTTGGAAGAAAATTAGTACAAGATAATAGTTGTCATGTTTAATGAATGAAAATAAAGAGGTATGATGAACAAAAGTGTATGTGATGGAGATATAAAACTGATATAGAAAAAAAGACAATAAAGACAGTTTAGAGAATTAGAGACCATAACTCTGATAAAAGTTGATTATAAATTATTAATGAGAATAATACAATCATGATTTTAAAATCGTGTTTAAAAGATGTGGAAAGAGGAGCTATCTGGTATAAGAAATGAATGAAATTATGGTGATTATTAAAGAAATTATATACATTACAAAGGAAAATGGTGAAGTCTTTAGAATTATAGGCTGTGATGTAGAGAAATAATTGGATAATATTGAAAGAATGCTGATAGTTTGGAAACATATAATATAAATGCGCTAATTATTAATCTCATTAAAGTAGCCTATAACAGCAATTGCGTAAGAGTAGTAATTAATGATTGGGTGATAGATAAAGTTTATTTTTAAAAAGGCAATGGGCAGGGATGCTCATTAAATAGTATTTTACTTGCATTGATAATGAATGTTTTCATAGAAAAAGTTAGAGGATAGAAAGGGTGACATACAAGTTAAAAGACAAACTAGAAAACCATTAATAATGTGTTATGCAGATGATGTGGTAATAATTGCAAAAGATAGTGAAAGTTATACAGAAGTTGTAAACGTGCCTTGATTGAGTATTGATAAAAAAGTAAAGGATTTAGAGAATAACAGAAAAATTGGGAATACAATTTCATAAAAATGAAACCGACATTAGAACTAGTGTTTGGGTATTATTATAAGTTACAAATCAATGGACAGTGTAGGGGGAATTCAGAATGGGAGTAAATTCTCAAAGGGTTTTCTGTTATGTTTTAGAAACAAATATATATTTAATAAATTCAATAGTTTTGGGGAAATTCAGCTATTTAGAAGGAGTAGCAGCTTTTCTAAGTGAGCCAGACAAGGAATTAGTACCACTTATTTTCAATATTTTGTGGGGGAATACACCCAATTAGAAAAGGTGTTATGTACAATAAGGAGGGAAAAGGAGGTCTGGATTAAAAACAAAAATGTATAGTATATCTATCACCATTATTTTTACAACAGGTTTTAGCTATTATGAAAAAAAGAACAAAGGCCATTGACATAATTTATACAGAGCAATATTGGGATTAGTGAGAAAGACTTCAATGATGAAAGATGGCTAAACATACAAACAATACTGAAGTATGAGAATGGAAGAAGAAGATGAAAGTATATAAAATAAATTTAAATGAGATTGAACAAAAAAGAAAATATGGTATGAAAAGGTAAATATCGAATATTACTATTTCAAGGCTTGGGAACATGTTGAGGAAGTAGCAGGCAGCTATCAGAGATATACAGAAAAGATTTAAAACATGAGAAGAAAGCAAAAATTGTATGTAGAGACTCAAGGTTCAGACATTGCCAGTAAAGGTGATATGAAATATAAGGGAGTGAGAGACAGAAAACGTTTTGTATGTGATGAAACAAAAACAATAGAAAGTAATTTTTTAAATGTCCCAAAAATCAGTTGTTAAAGAAAAATATAAAACAACAGCAGGAATTTAAGAACTGAGGAAACATAAATATAGAAAATAAAATTTATGGATAGTATCCAGAATGTTGTAAAAAAGGTACAGATCGAAAATATAGAATATGTATGGCCATTAATTTTCATGTATGGCCATTAATTTTCATGTATGGCAAGCAAGAACAAAAGAAATGACATTTAACAACACAGTGAAATATGGCAGACATTATTGAGAAGATAATGATGTTGTGGCAAAATGGGTGGGGGTTGATAACAGAAACTTACATGTATTTCACATGATAATGAAATGTATGTATTTCTTTTGCATGTTATTAAGGACTGAATATTGTTTATGCTGTTATTTATGTTGTGGCTGCGTAGGGGTACACAATTGTCTTTATTGTGACATGTTCTTTTCAGTGCCTTAAAAAATGCATATCTACTCTTCTTTTGGTAGGTGCCATGATGGGGCCTTGGTTTAACATCTCATCCAAAGCATGGCACTCTCAGGACTTCAGCACCCCGCTTATGCTGTACTACAATGTCAGTACTGGAAAATGAATCCAAGCACCTGGGGTAGGAAAAGAACCCAAAGATTTCTAATCTTTCATCACCAAAAGCAAGTGTAGCACCTGTTGAGCTACTGACACTGCTATGCACATTCTGCTGTGTCTGGGTCTGGCATTCACCTTTATCAACTGCATTCAAGTTTTCTGTTGCAGTTACATGCATAAGCTCATAATTAAGCAGTCCTTTTCTTTTCCCAGAATCAAGAGACATTAGACAAGGATAAAACAAGCCTTTGTCACTGTCTCCTCAATACATTTTTAAGAGACAAGTAATTGTTCAAATTCCTTCTCTTTCTTCGCTCAAGCTTTATGAAATAGACTGTTTAGTGGAGGCTGGGGATCTGAGGCAAAAATGTATGCAGAATGAAGAGGTTTCATTTTCCTTCAGGGAGATGATGAGAGCCTGAGGCAAATACTCATTGTGAAAAAATATGTTTATGTTCTGCAAATTCAATTTGCTTGGAGTATTACTTATGTTTAGGTAGGTGAGTCCCTCCCAGCAATGTGATTAAGATGGAAGCCATTTCCTTTGAGATTCATTATCTGAATCATTTAGTAGCATCCTTTCTTGACTGCAGTGATTGATGATAGGTTTTGTGTGGGAGAATAACTTCCTCATCTAAGTAAAGCTAAGTTATATATGAAGTCAGACAAGTGGGAGGGATGGACAGTCTGAGACTTTTACATTTATACAAGGCCATTATCCCACCTCAGTCAGTTATTAAGATTGCTTGGGTATCCATCATTGTCTATGGCTTTTATTCCTCTAGCATTTTAATGCTAGCAGTATTTCAAGGCTTGTGCTGTCAATGGACAGTGGTAATTATGCTATCCTTTCTGTGAGTTAGAATCTTATCATAGAAGGAGTATGTTGGGCTAGTGACAAAGCTGAGACAATCTGTCACCCACACTGGGATGCTTGGTTCATTTTACTCCAGTACAATTCAGTGACTAATGGTAGAATCAAATCACAGAATGATAGGTGACATTTAGAGATGCTTCATGACATTCAGCCTTTAGCTTTGTCTTTAAGTGGGATTGAGAACTTCCTGGGAGCCCAATCCATACTGACCATGGGGGGCTGCAGTATTTAGTTGCTGCATGTGGTATGGCTAAATCTACACTCCAATGTGTCTTTCATAGATGGAACATGACACTGATGACTACAGCAAACTGGATTCCACAATATACAGCTGTGAGTTGCTGAAGATGCATTGGTGCCAAGGCCACACTTATTTACATACACAGGGATTGCCTTGTATATATATATATATATATATATATATATTTTTTTTTTTTGAATAGACTTGTATTTGAGTTCCCTATTACTGCTTTTCTAGGCTCAGCACATATTTCTGTTTGAGATCCTTTTGATACCACATAACAATACATAGAGATTTATTTTATTATTTTATTACCTCTTGCAAATTCTCTGGAAGTGCAGCTGTTTACAAACTAAACTGGAGTGCTGAATGAAGAAGCCTTTTTGAAATGTACACTTATAGGTAAGATAAAATGGATCTTTGAGATGTAGAATAAGTCCTCAGTGTGATAAAATGGTTATTTCAGTCAGAAGATAACATAAACTATGCAGGCAGTGATACAGCGGTCATGCTAAGGAATGAACATTTCTACCATAGATCTCTTTAGGCCTGACCCAACGTCATCATCACTAGCATTTTTTTGGTAGTTTGTTCTTGCTTAAGGCATTCCTAAAACCTATTAATGTGAATGAGCCCTATTAGTCTTAATGACTGGTTGCTCTCTTTTTGGGGATATTAGTATGAATCTGCAATAGTCATACTGGACTGTAATCTATTGCAGTTAAGTATGTTGGAGTATGTAAACAGTAATATTTCTTAAGTTTTACTGCATGGGCATTCACTGTGTAAATTTTTGTAAACTTCATAAAAAACGTTTGTTGTCAAAAAAAAAAACATTTCTATTACAAATATAAAAAGAGCAACTTTTTAATCATTGTACTGAAGCAGAGAGGAGCACAATGTGAACTTCAACGTTTCTGAATTTGTACGTTTCCAAGACCAGTGTAATACACATAAAAGACAGTTATTATAGAATAACTGTATACTGTGCCAATCTTAATACAGCCTCTAAACAGTATAAAGGAAAATGATTTAAAAATATGTTATGCACCACATTCAATGCTATAGCTGTTTACAAAATTTACAAATTGAAAGCTGCAACTTCCCTTTTCCTTCCCTGGTTGTGTATCTTCAGCTGGACGTTTGTACCTCCCTCCTACAGAAAGCATGTTCTAAGCCTTCTTCAGATGCCTCCTGCTCCACTTGTGAATCCTGGCCACAGCTTTACTGCTCTAGAATAGCTAGCAACAGCAAGGGCACAATGGCAATGCACCACAATGAACTACCACTGATTAGTAACCTTGCCAGCTAGTGATCAGTCATGTTGCTATGCTCCACGTGCCACTTAACCAATCAGCCACAACTCACAAAAGTTGAGTAAATGTGTATCACAGAGTGTGATCTCATACAAAATGAACACTGGGGGTTGTTTTTGGCATAATGGTTAAGGTATTTACATCAGAGACCAGAGGTATACAGTATGATTTTCACTTTTGAGAGAAATTAGCTAGGCTTAAAATGGCTCACAAAAGCAGCTAGCCTAGTACTTTCCTATGAAAAAAATACATTTATTTTATTAGACATTAACCCCTATATAACATGCTGCATATCCTGCTAGCTTGCAGATAGGACCCAGGCAGTCAGGACTGGAGATGTGACTTCCACAAAGAGGCCAGTCAGCAGTAGAGTTCCTCTAGGTTCCATGCTGGGCATACTCTTCTTTGGTATCTTCTTCTCAGAAGTCAAGGCCAATGGCAAAGGACTGTCTATGACCAAGTTTGCTGATGATTGCAAACTAGAAGCAGTCACAGAATCCCTCTAAGACACTCGCATCTTACAAGAAAGTCTAACAAAGATAAATGACTGGTTCAAACCACAGCTTAAACTCAGTGCCAAAATACATAATAGTACCTCTTGGGAAGTCAGCCACACTGAGAAACTATGTCACTGATAAAATATTCTTAAGAGTAGACTTAGTAGTCAGAGATTTGGGAACAGATGTAGATTGTAACCTGGTCTTCAAGCAACGTGTCCAAGACACAACTATCATATGCTCTGCACCCAGCATCCAATTTCTAAAAACAAAAAGCCCAAGAAGCCTTCTCTGAAATAGAGAACTGGCTTAACAACTCACAACTCATGCTAAATCCCAAGAAAACACAACTAGTGCTGTTCCACTCTACTAAAACGAGCAGCCTTACCTTCTCTGTACTCTCCACCAGCAAACCCCAAATCACCCGTCACTGAGGCTAAACTCCTAGGAGTTACCACTGACCAGCAACTCAAATTCACAAAGCACATATCAACCGAAAACCCAAATCACCCGTCACTGAGGCTAAACTCCTAGGAGTTACCACTGACCAGCAACTCAAATTCACAAAGCACATATCAACCGAAAACCCAAATCACCCGTCACTGAGGCTAAACTCCTACGAGTTACCACTGACCAGCAACTCAAATTCACAAAGCACATAACAACCGAAAACCCAAATCACCCGTCACTGAGGCTAAACTCCTACGAGTTACCACTGACCAGCAACTCAAATTCACAAAGCACATAACAACCGAAAACCCAAATCACCCGTCACTGAGGCTAAACTCCTAGGAGTTACCATGGACCAGCAACTCAAACTCACAAAGCACATAACAACCGAAAACCCAAATCACCCGTCACTGAGGGTAAACTCCTAGGAGTTACCACTGACCAGCAACTCAAATTCACAAAGCACATAACAACTATCACTAAAGTTCACAAAAAGCTAGGTTCCCTCTATCGCTGTAAAAGTTATATAACCACTGAATATCGAATTGCAATAGCCAGGACCCACCTCCTATCTACTCTGCTTTATGTGTCCCCAATTCTAACTAATCTTTACAAAACTGACCTTAATAAACTTTCCATCTGTTACAACAAAATTGCTAGATTCACTACCAGTGCCAAATCATGATCCCACCACTGCCTTTCCCTACAAGCCTTGCACTGGCTTGAATTTCCAGACCTATTAAGGTACCATCAACTCAGCCTAGCTCATCTAATTCTGTACAATGCTGAGAAACCCCCTGACCTGACTGGCATGCTGAACTTCTACAATTCAAATAGGCAACTTTGGTCCTCCAACAAACCCTTAACCGAAACCATCACATGCAAAAACAACTCCGGGGAATCACTATTTCCCATGAAATAGCAAAAATATGGAACAACCTTCCCCCTGACGTCAGACTATAAAACTCCACACCCTCCTTCAAAAGCCTACTTAAAACATACCTCTTCACCAACCATCTATGCAACTGTAATTGAGCCCCCTGAAGTCTCTTGTCTACTCATTATTTCTGCACCCCATCTGTCCTGGATGACACAAACACCACCATCTAAGTATACCTATCCATGTGTGAGCAATAATCAATATATGAGTGTATGTACATATGTGTGTGCGTGTGTGTGTGTGTGTGTGTGTGTGTGTGTGTGTGTGTGTGTGTATATGTGTGTGTGTGTATATATATATATATATATATATATATATATATATATATATATATGGATCCCTTCACTTCACAAACGCTAGAAGACCGACACTCTACAGAAGGAGATGAGAAGACCGACTCAGATGACTGACAAGGTGAGAACCCAGGACTTGGTAAGTGTGTGCGATAGAGTGAGGATTTAGTGTTAGGCGATAGTGAGGACTGTAGTTATAGGGCGGTTAAGTGAGTTAGGCGATAGTGACGGACTATATGTTTAAGGGTGGGTTAAGTGAGTTAGAGTTAGGGTGGTAGGGTAAGTGCCCGGGACCTTAGGGTTATTAGGGTAGGTTAAAGGTTAGTGCATGTATAGTTGTGTGTAATGTGTAGTTACGTTTTGTGTGTAGGTGTTTTGGGTGTAGGTGTTAGGTTTGTTGTCGGTCTTTTGGTGTCGGTGTTTTGGGTGTGTGTGTCGGTGTAGTGAAGGGGATCCATATATATATATATATATATATATATATATATATATATATATATATATATATACACACACACACATATATATGCTCTTACATGTATATTTGCTTGAATGTATATATGGAAACTTAAACATTTATATACTCTTATTCAATTGTGAAATATCTTGCAATGCTCTACCAGGTTCTTATCTGCTCTCACTGTATATTTAGTACACTTGTATTTTCAACCAAGAGGAGGAATATCCTCTTATTGTATACTAACGGCTGTAAAGTCTACAATCTGTATGCTACTACCTGGTAATGTCTCTTTTGTAAATTTTTCTTCTCTCTCTAAACTTATGGAGTTTTTCTCCCCAGGATTCCGCTGAAAATGGACGCTTGTTGTCTAGTCGGACTATCCTGGGAAACAAATGTTAAATAAATAAATAACTAAAGACAATAAGGAAATCATTTTCTACTTTGTTAGAATTATAAGTAGGGGCATCATATCTAGGTCCAGGGAGTTCATTGAACCACTGTATTCGGCCCTCATTAGACCTATCATTGAGTATAATACCCCCTTTAGTATGTACCTGACAAGGCAGATGTAACAACTGGAATGTCTACAGTGATTACTCACAAAAGAATACAGATCACAAAGAAAATGTCCCATGCAGATTGCCTCAAAGCTCTATCTCTATACTCTGCACTCTACAGACTACCAAGTGGTGATCTATGACTTGCATACAAGTCATCCTTGGATCCCACTTTGATGTACTTTTTGTATATTTACAAAACAAACAGCTTCAGCACTCCTAGATCAAAGAAGCTAATCTTTCCTTATGGCATAAACAAGACATGTTGGAGGGAGAGATAGGTATCTGAGAGAGTTCCCCTTTTCTGGAATATGCTTCTCAGCTATGTAAAGCAAAGTCTTTCCCTAACGGTATTCAAGTATAACCTGGACCAGTGCATGCTAAATCAGAAATTCTCCCTTGGTCTAGCACTTGTGTCTTTGATGGACAGAGGCAGTCATTAAATCATGCCTTAACAAAGATATATATTTGCACTTAAAATAACATCTAATATAATATAACTCATCAGATACATTTGGGGTGCACAGCTGGACTTATAAAGGTCCTAGTGGTCATTAGCTTAGTATAAACATCTGAAGCTATGAACCTAAGAGATAAAATAAAAATGCAATAGTTTGTACCACCTTATAAAATATCATAACATACAGCTTACACTTATTACATTGTCAAGCATTTCTTCATATATATCTGTATTATATCTATCTGTCTCCCCCCTCTCTCTCTCTAAATATATATATATATATATATACATATATATATACCTGTGTGTGTGTGTGTGTGTGTGTGTGTGTGTGTGTGTGTGTGTGTGTGTGTGTGTGTGTGTGTATGAATTTACATGTGTATACATTATGTATCTTTGTATTTATTCTTTGGCATATATAGACAGTTTTGCATAGACAGAGATGGATGGAAGCCTCTGCAACTAGAGAAAACCTATGAAGCAATGAAGAGAATATGTAAACCCTGTACAGTTCATACAGCTGAAGATTGAATGCTAAGACTGAATTCCTCATCTGCAAAGCACACATCTTACCTCTGAGTCACCACGATGCCAAAAGTATATGGAATTTAGAGTGATTTTGACAAGTCAGGGGTTGCACTGCTTGCTCTTGATGGTTTCACATCTTACCATCTACAGTATTTTGGCAAAGATGAGTAGCAAATGAAAAAAATGTCATGTTTAAAAAGGTAGCACTACAGAGCTTCTAATATATTTTGTTGAAGTAAAAAACTGCTTTTCAAACTCCTAAGAGTTCAAGTGTTGTCAGCCAATTTCTCCTTCGGGAACTGAGCACAGGACAGTGTCACTTCTTATTAATGTACACACCTTTCAGAGTTGGGCATAGGACTGTGCCACTTCCCATTAATGTACATTTCTTTGGGAATTGGGTACAGGACAGTGCCACTTCCCATTAATGTATACTCCTTTGGGAATTGGGCACAGGGCAGTGTCAATTCCCATTAATGTACACTCCTTTGGAATTGGACATAGGGTACCACTTCCCATTAATGTATATTCCTTTGGAATTGGGCACAGGGCAGTGTCAATTCCCATTAATGCACACTCCTTTGGGAACTGGGCACAGGACAATGCCACTTCCCATTAATGTACACTCCTTTGAGAACTGGGCACAGAACAGTTCCACTTCCCATTAATGTACACTCCTTTGGGAACTGGGTATAGGACTGTGTCACTTCCCATTAATGTACACCAAACAATGACTGGCAGAGCCCTTGGTTATAGATTTGGATATAAGTAAGTTTTCATTAGAGAATGTTATCCCATGCATGCCAGTAATTATTTAGTATCCCAAAGGTGGTCATTCCCCAATCTTCACCCACTCAGTTCTCATCTTAACAAATTACCTTTAAGAATTATTGAATTCACATATCAGGTCAGACAGAACAGGATATGAAGACTGCCTGGGTCCACATGGGTAGGGCAACAGGAATAAAGAAGGAGAGGCCATTGTAGACTTCTGTCTAGCAAATGGCTTAATAGTAGCCAACACATGGTTCAAAAAGACAGACAGTCACAAGATTACATATAAGGATGGCCAACATGCAACTCAGGCAGACTTCCTCCTAGTAAGGAAAAGGCACTTGGGTAGAATCAATGATTGCAAAATTATCCCCAGTGAAACAGTCAGCCCACAGCATAAACTACTGGTTGCAACAATCAGCTGCAAGAAGTTGTCAGAGAAGGCTCTAAGGTCAACTGAGACCAGACTGAAGACCTGGAAGTAACTGTAAGAGAAAATATAATAGTTCAAGGAATTACTCAGGGCTCTAGCACCCCAAGAAGAAGAGGAAATAGGTGGAGTTGAAGAAGAATGGCAGCACCTCAAAACAGCACATGTGGGGACTACAGAACAGATATGTGGCCGAGCTAGGCATGGAAATAAGGTACATAAGGAAAGCTGGTGGTGGAATGCAGAAGTCCAGGAAGTCATCAAAAGAAAGAGTGCAGGAAAAAGTGGGAGATAGAAAAGACTGACCAGGCTAGGACAGAATGCTGGTTGTCTAACAAAGAAGCTAAGAAAGGAGCTGCAATAGCAAAGAATAGGGCATCAGAGGCACTCTACCAACTTCTGGAAAGTGACTCATTAGGTGGCACAAAGAAACTATAACAGGTTGCAAGGCAAAGACAGAACGATAAAGAAGACAGTCAGACACCCTTCATAAGTGATGCCACCAACAACCTGCTCACCAATCCACATGATATCAAAGGCAGACAGAAGGAGTATTTCCAGGCAGTTTCTGAATAAAGAAATCCCCACAGAAGATGTACTGCCCCCAGAAACAGCTTATGATGAGAGAAGAAGAGGAGCCCACCATAGAAGAAGTAAGAACAGCACTAAGGAAAATGAAGTCAGGGAAAGCAGCAGGCTTAGATGAGGTCACAGCAAATATGATAAAGATGCTGGGTGAGATAGGAAAGAAATGCTGATAAGGGTACTCATAACAGTATGGAGAGAAAGGCGTATCCCAGATGACTGGAGAATAAGCATTCTCGTGCCAGTGTACAAGAACAAAGAGGATATCCACAACTGTGGATCACACTGCATGAATGTTATGGAGAGGGTGATTGATAAACAGATACGCAGAGTAGTAGAATGTAAGATGGGAGATGAGCAGTTTGGACTCAGATCAAAATGCAGCACAATTGACTCTATATTTGCAGTGAGAAAGATAGTTGTGAAGGAACTAGAGATGACGAAAGAGTCCATCTGGGCATTCTTAGACTTGGAGACAGCATATGACATGGTCCCAAGAAAGCTGAGCTGGGCAGTACTGAAGTGATTCGAAGCCCCAGAAACATTGGTTTAATTAGTGCAGGCTATGTAAAAGGACCCAGTGACTCAAGTATGAACAGTGTTCAGCCTCACAGAGAGGTTCACAGTGGGAGTGGGTGTATACCAGGGTTCAGCTCTGATTCCACTGCTGTTCATACTGGTGATGGACTACATTAGCAAACTGGTTGCAGGGTACAGATCAACAAAGTTGCTGTATGCAGATAATGTGGCATTACAGGCAGACTCTGAGCAAGAACAACAGCAAAGTATATAGCAATGGAATGAAAAACTGAAGGCACATGGGATGAAACTAAACACAGCTAAGACAGTGGTAATGGCAGTAAACTGGGGAAGTCAGAGGAAGCTGAGAAAAGAGATAGAAGAGAAGGTAGTGGAACAGGTAAACAGCTTCAAGTATCTGTGTGTTGTAGCTGAGGAGAAGGTTATTCTGAATGAAGAGGTCAAAGCTAGAATCAGAGGGGCTGCATACAACTGGCATAGAGTGTCAGGTGTGGTCTATGACAGAAGAATGCCAAAGAAGCTGAAAAGTAAGGTGTACAAGACAGTGATGGGACCAGTACTATTGTATGGTACAGAAACCTGGGCAGTAAAAGCAGAGCAGATGAAGAAGCTAGAGGTGATGGAAATGTAGTGCCTAAGAAGGGTGGTAGGATGCACACTCTGGGACAGGTGAAGAAATGAGGACATAAGAGCAGAAGCCAAAGTAGCTGCAGTTGCAGAAAAGATCAAACAGAATAGATTACGGTGGTTTGGGCATGTGCAGAAAGGCAGAAGACAATCTGGTGAACAAGATTTGAGACAGACAGGAAGAAGGTAAGAGGAAGCGAGGACATCCAGCAAAGAGGTGGATGGATTGTGTGAAAGAAGATCTGTGACAGCCAGGCATGAGTGTTGAAGAAGGCAGAAGTGTGGCACTGAATCGAGAGATTTGGCAATAGTTAACATGATACCCAGACCCCATGTAGAAAAATAGGGAAAAGGGGGCTGATGATGATGACGATGATGATAATGAGCTGTCAGGAAAAATAGTTTCAATGACATGGTTCAAGTGTGCACTCCAGCTCTCTGACTTGGAGGTCTCTTGTTTATCGACTATAGAACTAATGCAATTTTGTTTTGAATTGTTACTCTATTGTGATTGTACTATTGCATTGTACCACTTCTACTGTATGACTTCCACATAACTTAATACTTATGTTTTGTAGCAAGTCTGTACCTGAAAGGCACCATTGGGCCAGAGTACATATATTGAACAAAGGAATTAGTAAATTAAAAAAACTCCACATTTGGCAGGTATTATAGCTATTATGCCATCCCTAAAAAGTGAAACATTCTGCTATTGTACATTTTCAGTGTCCCAGCATTTGCCATACCTTGTGTTTCAGTACCACATAGGTCCACAGTATCTGTAACACAATTGTCTTTCAGTATTCAAACAACCTGGAAAAAATAATTAGATAACTATAAATAAAGGTTTCCTAGGTCGGACAATTTGATTTTAGTATGGAAGAGTAGAAAGGTATACAAGTATAAAGGGATTTACCTTATAATTTGGTGTAAAACATTGCCATCCTTTCATTTATGCAAAACAGATGTTTTATGGTAGGATTACGAGCCTGTGATGGGGCTATGCAGTATTAATCTTCTAGTTAAGTTATACACTTTACACAGGTGATTAGCTGATTCTTTTCCCATTACTCCAAGCTTTATATAAGTTTATGTAATTTCCAGCATTTCATTAAAATAAAACTCAAAGAGGATCCATGTGATTGAGTTCAACTCCACAACTGAATTTCCTGGTTGTTTTTTTTTTTTTTCAGAAATCACTATCATTGTGTTTTTTTTTTTTTTTTTTTTTTTTGTGCATGTGCTGAAAGTCTTTACCTTTCCCTATGAATTTCAACTTTATCTTTTCTTTTTGTTCAGATAGCTTTGGTATATTTATACACGTGGTACTGTGGGTTTGAAGGCTTGCCTCTCCTGCAAAAAAAAATTTTTCTTTAAAAAATATTTTATCAAGCTGAAATGTTGCCCCTAGTTGTCATCTGTTTAATCCCACACTGAGCTGTAACACAATATTATCATTATCCCAGGTCATCATTTTCCAATATTGTGAATTCTCTTGCCTCTAAGTTTTGTTATAACATATATCACAATTCTTCTATTACGTGACAATAACTAAGCAGATTTTGCAATAAAACACCTGACGTTCTTTCTCATTAAATAAAGATGTTATGCTCTTTGCTTTGAATCATTTGTTTGATGATTTTTCTATTGCTACTTTAGTCTTAGATGCAGACATAAATAACATACTTTTTATCAAGCAACAGCAGTATCAGATGTAGAGTTCACAACTTTATTTACAGGAGTAAACCTTAACAGAAAGTGACTGTCCATCTTACCTATAATAAAAAGGATTTCCACTGCGATGTCACTGACGGTTGTGCTTCGTGTGGAGTCATCGTCATTTCCAATGAAGCAGACATTATATGGTACAGTTACGGCAACATAGAACGTTGCCAATAATATAAGCCAGTCCCAGCCAGCTTTGAAAGTGCTATAATGTAATAATATACATTTGGACTTTTTAGCTTCAGAAACTTTGTACTCCGGAAGAGCTGGTTTGTCTACAAATACATTCTGAAAAAAAAAAATTACAGATTATGTTTCAATATGAGCTTAACGTTTTCTCATTTGTCTATTACGATAAATCAGTTTAAAACTTTTACATATTTAATCTGACAACCACGTTTTGTTAAATTATTGACTGTGCAGACATGAAGGCAAATAAAATGGGGTGACAAATGGAATATCTTTCTGTCAAATGGTATAAATCATAGACTCCATTAACGGTATATAAAACAATTGGCTAGCCATTGGAGAGCACCAGAAAACCATACCTTTTGTTCATAACAGAATCACCATTATACAAGAGATCATAATCTTCAGGCAATTATTGATGGCAGAGTCTACCAGCCTCTAAACTTAAATGCCGAATGTACAAAATAAGTTGAACATTAAAAGAATGAAACCAGAATATCAAATTACAATATCATGGCCATATGCAGATCTGAACAGAAAAGTATCAGAACCATAAGGAAAATTCTGCATGATTTAGTGAAATTTTGTTATGTGTGATTTAGTCAACAGTGTAGGTAAATATATATATATATAACCTTTCTCTCAAATTCCTTATGTTATCAGGAAGATACTTTACTTAAACACACAAATAAATAATAAAAAAGTAGCATTTCATGTACAGTTTGCAATATGACACATGGGAGAACACAGCATTCTGCAAATCAGTTTGGTGTAAGGTTTTCAACCAAAATATAATAGGTTAAGACATTATAATATTGAATTGATCTCCACAATATAGACTAACATTTCCATACTGGCAAAGAGACCTGTTTATAGAACACAAAGCTGTTGGCCATCTATGTATGTTTTTGTACAATACTTGCTTATGATATTATTACATTTTTAAAGGAAAGGTGGGAGACTGTTCTCATATTAATATATTCTGGCACTGGAAATGCATGATTTCAAACATATCAACAACTGGCTAGTTCTCAAAACCAAATACTTACACTTTCTCTGGCACTGTTTGAACATGAATTTTGGAATGTATAGTTATGAGAGATATGTGAGGGACACAATCCGCTCACACACGGGGCTCATGGGAGGCCTCCCCTTCCAAAACTAGTCACATTGTTTGTATTGTACTGTGCTTTTCGATGTGTATGATATGAATAGTACTGTGTGTACGTGTCAAACTGCACATTCCACATGATGCTCTTCATGCCAAATAGCATACAATAGGAAGCTATTTACCTTTACTGTTACTCACTACAACTTAGGTGTGTCTTTATTTCAAGATATTCTGCTTTTGGCACAGCTAGATAATCAGCTTGTCCTGTCTTGCTAGTTTTGCCTAACCGAGCTATTCAGGAGATTATGCAGTTGTTATCAACATCTATGTAGGGATTTTTTGCTACTAAGCAAGACTTTTCTCTCTTCTTTGCCTAGGCTTTGCATTCATATGGTACAATTTCAACCTTTTACTCTGCATGTGTGTGGTGGACCATGTGTGCAGGTGAGTGATTATAGTTTCCAAGGGTGTGAATGAAATGTGTTGGGGTTTGTTTGTGGTTGGATGTGTGTGTATGTATGTGTCTGTCTATGTTTTGTGTGTGTGGGGTTTGTTTGTGGTTGGATGTGTGATGCATGTGCATGTGTATGTTTTGTACATGTGTATGTTGTGTGTGTGTGTGTGTGTGTGTGTGTGTGTGTGTGTGTGTGTGTGTGTGTGTGTGTGTGTGTGTGTGTGTGTTAGAAAAATATGTATTTGAACATGTATAAAGTGCTAGTTTAAAAGCAAATAGTATATAATGCATTTTATTCTATTTACAATATGGCAATAAGAATGATTTTACATGTAATTACTTGAAGCTTTGGAGCTGCAGTGTATTTGAACTCTGACCCTGGCAGTAGCCAGCTCAGCAAGCTTATGTTTTTCACTAATGATTATCTGCTGGGTCAGGAAATTAAATGTATAAAGCATTGAAAATCTTCTTCCTTCCTCTGAGATAATTGGCCTTGTGAATGTTATCAAGATAAAGACACAGCTGCTGAAGTAATGTTGCAAGAAGAACAAAGAAGTGTATTACAAGATTGAACCAACCATTGTATTCGAACAGGCCTGAAACCTTGAAAGAGTAACATTTACAGAAAGACATTATAACTAACCAGGTGCTTTGCAAGGCTGTACTATCCCCATGGGAAAACTTTTTAAAATGTATAACATCAGCTTTTCTTACGAATAGAATATTGTAGACCATAGTGATGTAGGTGCCCTGTGACTAACCACGTCAGTAAGGTGGGCACAGCTTGAATGTAAGACTATATAAAATTGTGTATTTCCTGAATCATGTCAGACAAAACTCTGTACTTGTATGGTTTTTTGCCTCCTGGTGTACACTAGTAAACTTTTGCATCTGAGCCTCCTGTGTTGTTATCATTGTTTTTATTTAACAGTTTGGTCCTTCGGTAAACGGAAGCCCTCAGACAGCTACAGATTAGAGTGTACCGGTGGTCGAATACATCGCAGGAGAAGCTACCGAAATGGTTCTTCTTGAAACACAAAGACCTCCGACTGAATTGTCATTTTAAGAGGCTGGCCACTTTCTGATCTGCGGCCGAAGAGCGGTCTCGAACTGGTCGACCCAGGAGGCTCAGGTAGGAAGATAATTTGCCTTTTTTCTGTTTTAGATCAGGGACTAGGTTACAGTAAATGTCATTGTCAGAGATTTGTTATACAGATCAGGGACAAAAGGAAATTACTGTATATTTTGTCAGAGATCAGGGAAACAGAATAAGGTAGGCAGTTATTCTAGATAAACTGTGTAAGGAACTGAAATACCACGTGGTGAAAAGGGTTACGTAACATTTTCTTTTAGAATGGGAAATCAGTGCACTAAAACTTCATGAGATCGGCCCCTAACTGATGACGCAAAATATATGCAATTACAACGGGCTGATAATGTAAGGTATTATACAAAATGGGTTAATAAATACGGATTTCATGGTAAATTAAATAAGATTTCATTAGATAAACTTTTAAAACAGCTTAAATCTGACGCAGAAGGTCAGGCAAAAAAACAACAGCGATTAGGCATTCCTCAGGCACACAGGTGGATTGAGGAAGTAAATCAAAGGGAACAAAAAACTAAAAATGCTAAGACGTTATTTTTAGATAAAGAGGATAATAATACAGTAATAGCAACGGCTCCTCCTCCTCCGCCCCCTCCAATGCCTTTTTCAGGATATGAAGCAGGAGGACAAGCTGGTCCACCTCCACATTATCCTGAAGTCACAAGAGCACTAAAACCATTTGTTAGAGATCCTATTGAAACTAGGTCCCGGACACATAAAACAGTTGGGGACACAGACTTATATCAAATAGGGAGAAACACACTAGACGAGAGTGAGGAAGAAATCTGTCCACTAATCAAGGTACCAAATCCTCAGGCAGGACAGGAAGGGCAGGATCCAACTCTTCTAGTATATAGACCATGGACACCGGAAGATATTCGGAAAGCTACAGAGGGAATCCCTCATCCAAAAGTTAATTACACAAAGTTTTTACAAGATTTGCAAGGTATGAGATTAAGTTACCACTTGAATGGGGAAGAAGTAGAAAAAGTAGTTAGACAAATTGTGGGTCCAGACTGGCACATGATTTGTGGCACCTGGAATCCTCGTAATGCAGAGCTTAAACCACTCCCACATAGTGACACAGAACTAGACAACAGAGTGAAAGGTCTTACAGACCGAATTTCTGAAAAATGGAAACCTAGAGCAGATTGGACTTGCATTAATCAATGCATACAACAGGAGAATGAAACTGTAGATGGGTACTATGGTAGATTATTGGAATATTTCAATAACCATAGTGGTATGGCTATTCCTGAAAATCAGACACATGATTCCTCGTATGAACAGCAACTGAAAAATGCGTTTTTAAAAGGTTGCATTGCACCTATCAGTAGCTTTATTACAAAGCATATGATAGATCATCGAACAAGTAGGCTACAAGCCTTACTTGAATATGCTAGACATGCTGAAAGACACTTTAATAGTAAAAAGAAAAAGAAGACACAAGTCTTCACAGCTGAAGATGGAGCTGAGGTCTTTGTAGTACAGTCAGGGAAAAAGGGTAAGAAAAATACCCAGGGAAATAGACAATCTGACAAAAGGTCAGCAGATTTTGAAGAGAGAAAAAAGAAAGGTGAGTGCTTTAAATGCGGAAAGAAAGGACATTTAGCAAGGGATTGCAGGCTAAATAAAAAGGTGACTACAGAAAATAAAGGTGATGAGGACTGACTATATGATAGTGATGAAAGTCAGAAATCATCAGGAAAGGCAAACAAACAAAGGGCAAGTGTAAATGTAGTGGAAGGAGCAGAGGAAGTGCAAGCAGATGTAGAGGATGAAGAAAGTGAAATTTTAGATTTGGCATTACTGAGCTTGGAGCTCTATCTGGCAGACACAAAACCGGAAGTTACACTTCTAGTGGAAGGAAGGGAAATAAAATTCTTGTGTGACTCAGGAGCGTCACGAACTTTGATACACCCCTCAAAGTTACCAGAAAATTCCGAATCACCTGATTATATATTAGTGAAAGCAGCAAATGGACAGCTATATAGGGAGCCACTTTCCCATGATATAGCAATAACTGACCCAGTTTCAGGTAAGACTCAGAAAAGTAAAATTGTAGTTTCTGCAAAATGTCCAGTAAACTTACTGGGAAGAGATCTTATGCAGATATTTGGCATAGAGGTAGTTCCCACTATGCAGGGTATGGAGGCACAAAGACAAATGGATACTTTTGTGGTGCGACCGGAGGGTGAAACTTTTTACTGGTACAGCCAGGACCTAGTTACGACTGGTCCAGGGGCAGTAACCGAGGAACTGATAAATGTAGCCATCAGTAAGACCCCCTCCCTTGACACTGACCAACAGCATTTGTTACATTGTACTCTATACTACTGTAGCGTGCCAGGACCTGATAAAGAATATGAGCAAGAATTATTCAAAAATCCTGCTAACAGATTAGTATTACGTACCTTGTATTGGGATACTGAGGGAAACAGTGTGGTAAGCTGTTCATTACCTCAGGAATTCATGACACTGTACAAATCTAATAGACTACCACATGTCAGCTTGACAAAGAATAAGGATGTAAGATGGGCAGACTTAGGAGAAAAAGTAACAAGATGGGAAAAACAAACTGATTTAGAATTATCAGAACAGGGAATACAAAAACAGAAATTGAATTGGCTAACACAGACACATCCAGCTGTACACTTACAAACTAGTGAAGACAGCTGATTAGCATTCTTATTAGAAGAAGAAGGAGAAAAAGCCTTGTGTGACATACCAAACATTCTTTGGTCAACAGGTAAATCAGATGCAGGACTTATTCATACAGCAGGACCAGTAACTATTACACTAAAATCAGCATTTAGACCACAGAAAAGACAATACCCCTTGAGGAAAGATGCAGAGCAAGGAATCAAGCCTATAATAGCAGCATTACTCAAGGAAGGAGTACTGGTAGAATCTCTTGATTCACCATGTAATACCCCTCTATTTCCTGTTAAAAAAGTGAACGGGGAATGGCGGATGGTACAGGATTTACAAGCTGTAAACAATGCAATAATACCTAGAGCACCTACGGTGCCAGACCCACACACCTTGTTGAATGATTTGAAGCCACAACAAAAATATTTCACTGTGGTAGATATAAGCAATGCTTTCTTTTCAATACCTATACATCCTGATAGCCAGTAGTGGTTTGCATTTACATTTCAGGGTAAGAGATATACCTATACTCGGCTACCGCAGGGATATTGTGAAAGTCCAACAATATTTGCACAAGAAATGGCAAGCAACCTGGCAGGGTTTACCCCACCAGGAGGTTGTCAGATTCTACTTTATGTAGATGACATCTTGCTAGCAGCCCCTACCCAGCATCAATGCAGAGAAGATACGATAGCATTGTTGAAATTTATAGCAGCACAAGGACACAAAGTAAACAAAAGTAAGTTACAACTTTGAAGAAAACAGGTTAGATACCTAGGATATGTAATATCCAATGAAGGTAGAATATTAGACGAAGACAGAAAAACAGCGATTTTACAGGCACCTAAACCAGCAACCAAGAAGGAAATGATGTCCTTCTTGGGAACGACTAACTTTTGTCGAAGCTGGATATCAAACTATGCTTTACAATCTGCTCCACTGGCTGATTTAATATATAAAACACCAATGGCAGCACAAGATGTATTACAATGGACACCTGAAGCAGAAACAGCTTTCTGCAGACTAAAATAATTGATAGCTTCATCATTAGTTTTAGGACTTCCAAACTACCACAAAAGATTTTTTCAGACCGTAGATTGTAAACAGGGATACATGACATCAGTTCTGACGCAACAGCATGGGGATAAGCAACGCCCCATAGCTTACTATTCATCACAGCTAGACCCAGTGGCACGGTCGTTGCCTCACTGTGTGCAAGCAGTAGTCGCAGCTCCAATGGCAGTACAGGCTTTGGCCTCAGTGGTGTTGTTCCACCCTCTCACACTGAGAGTGCCTCATGCAGTCGCGATAATTTTATTACAAGAAAAAATAGCATATCTATCTCCTGCTAGACATCTTTCATGTATGACCATACTGCTGAGCCAGCCTCATATGGTAATTGAACGTTGTACAACATTAAATCCATCAACGTTACTTCCAACTCCTGTGGATGGCACACCACACAGTTGCCTGCAGGAAATTGAGCAAATAACTTTGCCCAGACAAGACCTCACTGATATGCCCTTGGATGATGCCGAGGTGACATTTTATGTGGACGGTTCATGCAGAAAGGGTCCTACAGGGAAAAATCTAGTAGGGTATGCAGTAGTCACAGATACAGAGATTTTAGAAGCCCAACCCTTACAGCATAACCTGTCTGCTCAAGCAGCAGAACTGATAGCCTTAACACGGGCTTGTACTCTAGCGAAAGATAAATGTGTGAACATATATGCTGACAGTCAGTATGCTTTCTCTACAGTGCATGTTTTTGCACAGCAATGGAAAAATAGGGGAATGATAACATCTACTGGCAAACCAATTAATCATGCGCAACTTATTTTGAACTTCTTAGATTCCATTCAGTTACCTACTAAGGTAGCTATTTGTAAATGTTCAGCTCATACAAAACAACAGGATGCAATTTCAAAAGGAAATGCAAGAGCTGATGCAGCTGCAAAGCAAGCAGCCTCAGACTCAGAAACTACTTTTAACCGAGGAATTACAACCCTCTGAGATTTTACATCTAGAAATGTTAAAAACAATGCAGACATTAACTACAAAAGCAGAAAAACAGAAATGGGAGAAACGAGGTGCAATCCTCGAAAATGGACTGTATATCTCCAAAGAGAAAAAAACAATATTGCTGTCTAATTTATTTAGATATGCAGCTTTGTTGAGCCATGGGCAGTGCCATGTCTCAACAGGGGGGGTGGTACAGTTAGTAAATCGAATATTCCAAACATATGGATTCACAAACTTTACACAAACATTTTGTGCAGCATGTCATATTTGTAACAAACATCATGCACAAGGAGCATTCAAACCCAAGCAAGGGAGTTTTCCTACACCACCATATCCGTTCCACACTATTTGTATGGATTTCATAGAATTGAATAAATGTGAAGGGAAAAAATACTGTTTAGTAATTATAGACATGTTTTCCAAATGGGTAGAAGCTTTTCCAACTAAAAATCTGGATGCAGCAACAGTGGCAAAGGACCTAATAAAAGAAATAATTCCTAGATTTGGCATACCGGAAAGAATCTATAGTGACAATGGGACACATTTTGTTAATCAGACGATTCACCAACTCGGGAGATTCTTTGGGATCTCCATGAAGAATCATTGTGCTTACCACCCACAGTCTGCAGGACTGCTGGAAAGGTACAATGGAATTTTAAAAAGCAAGTTAAGGAAGTTAGTAAATGATACACAGAAGAATTGGATTTGCTGTTTGCCTTTGGCACTGCTGAGCATGAGAACAGTTCCAAATGTAAAGGGTTTGACCCCCTTTGAAGTGATATTTGGAAGGGCATATTATGTGCCACAGTGGAAAGCTCTCATGCCTGCAGAACTAGAGGCTGACAGCTCATTAGCTAGCTATATGAGGAAACTATTAACAAATAAAACTGTTTTGCAGTTGAACTCTTTTTCAGATAAAAGACAGACCAGACCGTTGGAAGCAGTGCTGACCCCAGGGTCCTGGGTGTGGCTGAAAGTTACGAAGAGGAAGAATTGGGTGAGTCCAAAGTGGGAAGGACCATACCAGGTATTGTTGGCGACGCCTACTGCAGTCAAAGTTGCTGAGAGGTCGTCCTGGGTCCACCTGACGCACTGTAAACCGGTAAAGAATTTTCAACTTGATAAACATTTTGTGACTGATACACAACAAAGGCAGGATGGCCAAGAGCGAAATGAGTAAAAATACAGATCAACCCCGAAGATATTGTTTAATCATCTTGTTAACTATGCATTTATTGACTATGATTGTGATGACCTTCCTTTTGTTGTGGTTTTTCCTACATATAACCACACAAGTGAAAGTGGAAAAATGTGATGAACTGTCTATAGACTGGCATCCAAACTTTAACACATACCTAGCTATGAAGCGTGTATATGTAGAGACTATGAACATTTCAAATTGCTGGGTTTGTACTGCTATACCAACAGCATATGGAGGAATGTTGATGTCCGCTGTCCCCTTGGGGATAAATGAGACTTGGGAGAATTTACTTTTTGATACAGGATCTGTAAGATCACAGGACAAAATTGCATTGTATTTGCCTATTACACAGAGGGAATTGTATGTTTCTATAAGAATGATACACTCCAAGTGGGTTGGAGTAACTGTAACATAACTATATCTTATAAATGCTATATTAAAGCTAAAGATAAAGGCACTGTTTGTAACACAAATTATGATTCATATTTGAGCTTAATGAAAACAACATTAAGTGATGTGCAGAGAAATCCTATTTTGCATAAACAATTGTCTGTTATAGACAAGAAAATGTTTCATTCAGAATTAACCCACATCAGTACTAAAGTAGAAAACTGTTATTTTGTTTGTGGGAAAAAGGCATACAAATGGCTACCTGAGAATTGGTCCGGCAGTTGTTTTTTGGGTTATCTGGTTCCGGCTATAAGGCATACTGCAGAATTACCTCTAGGTAAGATACGAAATGTAAGAGATGTAGCCTGAAAACCTGAAGATCCAATCGGAAAACCTGTAAATCCAGTGGGAAAAATCGAAGCTGGTTGGAAGAACCATCATTCCGTGAAAGATAAAGAAAAATTGACTCATATGGACTTGAGTGACAGTGTTATATCCTGGGCTGGAATATTTCCAGCATATGGAGCAGTCAAATCGATCTGGGAGTTGAGAAAGCTGTCGAAGCTTCTCGAAGTAATGAGTAACGCAACTTTTTCTGCCCTCGAACTAGTGACTGATGAACTGAATGCAATGAGAACTGTTGTGCTACAAAATCGAATGGCTCTTGACTTCACCCTAGCTGCAAGAGGTGGTACGTGCGCGCTTATCAAAGAAGAATGCTGTGTGTTCATACCAGACAATCGACACAAGATTAATGACCACCTGGAGGTAATACAGCAGGTATCAGCCATGACTGAACCGGGCCCAAACCCACTGATGAACTTTTTCCAGAGTCTGTTTGGTGGGTGGGTTTCTATCCTAATGAATATTTTGATTGCTATTTGTGTGGGTCTGCTCCTATTAGGAGCATGTGTCTGTTGTGGGATCCCCTGCATGAAAAGATTAGTCAAAGATTTTGTTGATATATCTGTAACTGAAACTTTGTACCAAGACATTGAATTGGAACTATTGATTCCAGACTAAACTTTTTCCGAAATATAAACTAAATTACTTGCCTAGTTGAAAGTCCTTAAAGGAGAAGACTGGGGGACGATATAACATTGTTTATGTTTCTGAATAGAATAAAAAGTATTAAAATGGAGGAAAATGTTAGAAAAATATGTAGTTGAACATGTATAAAGTGCTAGTTTAAAAGCAAATAGTATATAATGCATTTTATTCTATTTACAATATGGCAATAAGAATGATTTTACATGTAATTACTTGAAGCTTTGGAGCTGCAGTGTATTTGAACTCTGACCCTGGCAGTAGCCAGCTCAGCAAGCTTATGTTTTTCACTAATGATTATCTGCTGGGTCAGGAAATTAAATGTATAAAGCATTGAAAATATTCTTCCTTCCTCTGAGATAATTGGCCTTGTGAATGTTACCAAGATAAAGACACAGCTGCTGAAGTAATGTTGCAAGAAGAACAAAGAAGTGTATTACAAGATTGAACCAACCATTGTATTCGAACAGGCCTAAAACCTTGAAAGAGTAACATTTACAGAAAGGCATTATAACTAACCAGGTGCTTTGCAAGGCTGTATTATTCCCATGGGAAAACTTTTTAAAATGTATAACATCAGCTTTTCTTATGAATAGAATATTGTAGACCATAGTGATGTAGGTGCCCTGTGACTAACCACGTCAGTAAGGTGGGCACAGCTTGAATGTAAGACTATATAAAATTGTGTATTTCCTGCATCATGTCAGACAAAACTCTGTACTTGTATGCTTTTTTGCCTCCTGGTGTACACTAGTAAACTTTTGCATCTGAGCCTCCTGTGTTGTTATCATTGTTTTTATTTAACAGTGTGTGTGTGTGTGTGTGTGTGTGTGTGTGTGTGTGTGTGTGTGTGTGTGTGTGTGTGTGTGTGTGCGCACGCGCGCGCGTGTGTGTGTAGTGGTAGTACCTATGCTACCATGATGCATGCATGAGGGAGAATAATGTGGTCAGGTCTGGCAGTATATGTCTGTTTTAAAACTCTTAGAAGCTTAAGCAATTGTGCACAAGCTAAAACCAAACAAAACAGTGTTTTGACTCCATTTTTGCATTCAGGAAACAGGAATGTACATTTATTTTGCTCCAGTTAAAGTAACCTAGTTATTTAAACCATATATGAGTGGTTCCTGACTTCTTTTTCTTGTTGCATTTTACCGTTTTTACCATGAATCTGAAGGTACAACTATTGACTGAGATAATTTACTGTATGCACTTCTTTTCAAGTGGGTTCTGCCCTGCACCTAGATATTTAAGTCAGTTTTGAGTGGGTTCTGTCATTGTCTGCAATTCTACTGCTTTTTTCTTTGATTGTGAAGCTACAGCTGTTAACTGATTTTTTTCTGTCTGTGCTGCTTTTCTTCTTGTTTCTGAGCTGTTAGTGAATTAATCAATGTTACTGCATTTACCTGCAGTGTTTTCCGTCATTTGTCAAATTTACTGCAAATAGCCAGTTTTGGCCAGATGTGTTACTCATCTTGCATTTGTGGTGGTCTAGTCCAACTAAGAGATGGGGTGATTGTTACAGTTCTGGGAAGATAAATACTACTGGTTAGAGGTTTAGGGAGGATAAATAATACTGGTTAGAGGTTTAGGGAAGATAAATACTACTGGTTAGAGGTTTAGAGAAGATAAATTCTACTGGTTAGAGGTTTAGAGAAGATAAATAGTACTGGTTAGAGATTTAGGGAAAATAAATAGTACTGGTTAGAGGTTTAGGGAAGATAAATAGTACTAGTTAGAGGTTTAGCTGGGGAAGGGGTCCAGTATGCATCTACATGGAATAAAATGCTTGACATACTACTTGCTTGCACCTTTTTAAGCCTGGCTATGCTTCACAAATGCATCTGAAAAGCTTTGATACCATAAGGTTATTTTAAGGGATATATGTAGACTTGGACATGGGTGGTCAAGTATTTACAGACTGCTGCATAATAGAGACATAGGCCTATTAGATGACCCCTTCAATGACCCTAGAAGACCACATCAGGTTCTTAAATATCGCAGATGTGTCCCCATAAATCAGAATCCAATCATATTGGAAAAGTTTAACTAACCATCAATTTACTATCAATGTAGGATATGCTCAGAAGTTTTTAGATCTAATAAATAAAAATGCAGTGGATCAGATTAAAACTAGCCCAACTAGAGGACAAAATATTCTTGACCTGGTACTTACAAAAGTAGCATCATCATCTACAAACCCCCTTGTAACGCCATCTCAGATTACATATAAAAGCTAGTACCCTTTTCCATCAAACTTTCCATAATCTCCAAAACCAATATATCAGGTTTCAAAGACTTCAAGCATACAGACCTTTTCAAATTATATGAAGACGTTTTGAAATTTACTTAAAACAGTATCACTACAGACATTGCCTCAGCAGATAGATTTTCCATGGAGATGTATATACACAAAAACAGATGTAGAGAATCGAAAGGCCCATCCAGATCCAAATATGATAGGACACTTGAAAGCAAACCATCTAGTAGTTAACGGATGTCAACAAAAACTACAATAAACAGAAAAACACTCAGTCTTTACAGCAAATCTAAGATTACCCAAGTCAAGGAAAATATTAGGAAATGTGAAATGACTATTCGATCTGCTAAGGTAGTTCTTAAGGTCTGGTTAAGATCTGAAGCCAAGGGCAATTACATGTCCTTTTTTAGTTATGTTAGAAAACTAAGAAACAAATCTCAGTAATGTACAGAAATCATACTAAATGAGAAATTCTACTCAGACGTTCACTTCCAGTTTGGTGATCGACAAGTAAGAAGCAGAAACAATTGCTCTCTGCCAGATCAAACAGAAAAGGTGACTGAAGTTTTTTTTTCCCTTCACAACCAAGAATTTCTTCTTTACTTCTAGAGATCCAATTTTTTAACAATATGGGGGAAAAAAATAAAAAAACAGAATGACACAACCCGCAGGTGTCACTAAGGATTTGCCCGGTACCATGATAGCACTAAACATAACAGATATGACTGAAATGGAAGAACTGCAAGATGACTGCATGCTGCTAAATCTTATTTTAAAGAAAATGAAAGGAATAAAGAAGACAATGCATGATTATATGTTTTGCAATGACATCTGGCTATCAAAGACTGTGAAGAATGTGAACCAGCAATCAGATATATTAAAATTGTCTGTGGATGAGAATGCTGAACTCACTGCTTGGGTAGGAGCTACAGAAGCTTGGCTAGAATATACCGAGCACAAACTAACTGAATTTGAAGACAGAGTACACCAGAAAAATCTAAGTTTGAATAGGGTAATGAGGGACTTGAAAGGTGATAACTGTTCTCAATATATTAAACATCTTGTTTTAATGACTGTTACACCAATGAAAGTGATCAAAGCAGAGAAAGCTCACACAGCCCCTTGGAAAATGTTGGGAAACACCAAGTAGGAAGTTTTCTCAGCAAGAATCTCCAATGAAGAAAGAAATACAGGCAATCCTTAGTTCAAGACTTGGTGGGTAAAATAGACAAATTAAACTTAAAATTGAAAATATAAAAGAAGATACCATCAAACAAATAATCTTATTAAATTAATTCCTTAAAGAACAAACTGCCCAGATTGCTGCATTGGAAGATTCTGTAACAGATATAGACTACAGGTTAACAGAAAGAGAGAAAATCATAGACCTTTTTCTTCAAGAAAACACCAGACTCACTGAAAAGATAGACAACATTGAGAATAGAACCAGAAGAAACAATATAAACATCTATGACATCCCAGAGCAGATGGAGGGGGACAATATAATTAATTTCCTAAGTTTTTAGATTTTTAAAATCCTAAACAAACCTGAAGCACTATGCTTTGGGATAGAAAGGACACACAGGTCTTTAGCTATGACTTCTGTATCGGTAAAAACAGCCGTCCAGGATCTATTATTGTAAAATTTATCTCCACTCAAAGACCTTGTTTTAAAAACTGCCTGGTCCTGTGCTCCATTAAAAGTTGGTGACCAAACTATCAGGTTTGGCAATGACTTTTCACCCCTTGTAAAGACCAAAAGAAGAGCATGTGTCCCTCTAATAAAATCATTAAAAAGGAAGGATTCAAAGCACAACTCATATCCTCAGCAAGAATACGACTATCCCTGCCATAAGCAAAGAAAAATTTGACTCTCTTGAAGAAGCATCCACGTTTGTCCAGAAAAAGATCCTTTTAAGTTAACCTGAACCCATGGATTCTTCAATGAACTTAAAAAGACAAGTTCAAAAAATGAGTGGACTATAACAGAAAAATAGAAACCCAGAAATAAATGATTATACATAACTTCACGTTTCATGTAAGTTTTTGTTTTTTCCCCTCTAAATAATGTGGAATCATGCACAGAAGGTAATGTAACTTTTTTCTCTCAAACTGGTATCTTTTCCACAACAATGCTACCTTTATAAATATTATACTCAAAATTCAAGTAAATCAAAATCTTATTCAACTGCAAACTATTATTTTATACTTTTATCTCTTTATAAACATGGCATAGCATCATTCACTTATTTATATATATATATATATATATATATATATATATATATATATATATATATATATATATATATATATTTCTTATATATCCTATACTTATTTCATGTATGTGCCTTCCCTTTCTGTTTTAGTCCTAGTGTCATAGTATTTAATCACTGCAGGAGAGATGAATGCTTACTGTATTACTTTTAAGTAGTTAAAGTAAAGTGGTGACATTTTATTATTATATATACATTTACTACTTAACTGAACTTCTACAATATGTTCCATTTAGCTAATATATCTTATAGCTGTGTATGTCTGGTAATTTGGAGCCTTTATTTTAAATATTCATCATTTTACCAGTTATGCTTAAAAGCTTCACTTCAATAGGAAATTCCCGCCTATTTACTTTTTTGATGGCATTTTGACAACTTTTGTGACAAGCTCAAGCTTCTAAAGGCTTCAATTAGCTTCCAGACTCATGAGAAATAATCTGTGATGTCTTTCAGGAAGGAGGCGTGACCTTTGTACCTGTCTGTCTTTATTGAACTCTAACAGCCAATCAGATTCAAGAATGATTGTTTGAACTGTGTTTTCATTCATTTAGAAATTATTTTGATCTAAAAATTCATATAAGCATATGTTTTACTGTAAATATTGATTTATTTAATATGAATTACATTTATATTTAAATATGAATTACAAACACGTCTGACAGTGACAGTTTTAAGTGCATTTTTTTCCTGCCTGCTTTAATGACATTATAGTCCTGTATTTACTATTAGTAGCAAACAATTATTAGGATTAATCAATTTATCTTGGTTAGTCTGTTTAGATAAAAAAAAATAAGAAATTGTATACAGCTTCATGCTCTTAGTTCATGCTTACATAGTATATTAAATGTAATTTTTCCTTTTGTATGCTTTTAATGCACATGCAGTTTCCCTTCTGCTTGCTATTAATCTGCATTAGCTAGGAATTCCCACTAGATGTCATGAGAGGGTTAGTTTATTTATTTATATATTTATTTATTTACATTTGTTGACTGGGAGTGTCCGACTGGACGTAGGTCCATTTTCAGCGGAGGCCCGGGGAGAAAAGCTCCACAGTTAAAATAAACAGACAGCAGTTACATTGGATTACATAGCGATTAACAATTTAACATAGCAATTACTTACAACATGTTTACAGATGAAGAACATAGTACATCAGTAGACAACTAGAATCTTTATCTGTGAAGTACATAACAGACATTAACAAATGTTACAATAAGAAGTTCCTGCTGTATAATAATTACTAGGCTTATGAGCATCTGAGCTTGCTATAATCAAGGTAGTTAGTGGAGTGGAAAGAAAGGTAGTGGCTGGATGGGGTGGGTGATATTAGAGTAGGAGTTGCAAGGGCATAGCCAGCATATTTTTAGGTGCGCTTTTAGTAAAGTTTTGAAGTGAGTGAATGATGGTATGGAGGTAATTGTGGATGGGAGGGAGTTCCATAATTTGGCTATGGTGCAAGAGAATAGTGCCTCCCCAACAGAATTATTGGCTTTAGTGATCTGCAAGTGATTTTTGTTGCTGGATCTTAGTGGTCTGGTGGTGCGATAGGGTTGGAGTAGATTCTGGAGGAATGGGACATTTAGTGGATGGTTTACTAGTTTGTGGGCGAGTAAGAGTTGATACCATTGAAGGAGGTGAGGGAGTTCAAGCCAGCCCAGTTCAGCAAGTGAGAGACAGTGGTGACTACAGTAGGATGCCCCTGTGGCGAATTTGACAATTTTGTTGTAGCAGGTCTCTAACTTGTTTAGATCGCATTGCCTTAGGTTGGTATATATTGGAGAGGCATAAAGTAGGGTGGAGACAAGGTGGGAATTTGCTATTGAAATCTTTGCTACTTTGGTGAGAAGTTGCTTATTTCTGTATAACGCTCCTAGTTTTTTGTGGACTTTTTTTATGGTCATGGATATGTGAATGTCAAATTTTAGTTTATTGTCTATTTCCACTCCTAGCAATTTGGTGTGTTCAGTTGGGTATATAGTGGTGTTGTCTTTTGCTGTGATGTTAAAGTGAGAGTTGTTTTGAGTATGTTTGGTGGGTTGGAAGATGAGTAGTTTAGCTTTGTTTGGGTTGAGTAGATGAGGTTGGAAGATGAGTAGTTTAGTTTTGTTTGGGTTGAGTATTAATTGGGCATCAGATAACCAAGTTTCAACAGATGAAAAGGCTTCCTGTGTGACTTTTTGCAGTTTGGGTAGGGACTGGGCTTAGCAGATGATGGTTGAGTCATCTGCGTATTGTATGAGTGTGCCATGTTTGGTGGCAGAGGCTAGATTATTGGTGAAAATAGAGAAGAGTAGGGGTCCAAGGATGGATCCTTGGGGAACCCCTATGGAGACAGGTAGTTGGGGAGATATGTCATTCTGCCATACAACAGATTGTTGGCTGTTAGACATGTAACTCTGAAACCAGTTGGTGACTGATTGAGAGAAGGAAAGGTTATTGATGACAGAGATGAGTTGTTTGTGTGGGACCATGTCAAATGCTTTAGAAAGGTCTAGGAAAGTAGCAGAGGAGAGATAGCCATTGTTTTTATGCTGAAGGATAGTGTTAGTAAAGGAGAGTAAGGCAGTGGTGGTGCTATGGTTTGGTTGGAAACCATGCTGAGTATTGGAAAGGAGGTTGTTAGTAAGGAGGTAGTCTGAGACCTGTCACAGAACACAGTGGTCAAGTGCAGGAATTATCAAAATTACTAACATTAAGCACTGCTTTTAGTGAAGAAATATTCATGCTGCAGAAGTAAGTGGGGTGAGACTGTTTGTAGACAAGTGTTCATAAGTTGGGTTGGGATTGGCAGCAGGACACATATCTGAGATTATCTGGGTCTTGCCTCTTCTGTTTTGTTTTCAAAAAAATCTCCATTATGGAAGGGTTCAGTTACAAAGCTATTGTAGTACATGAAGTGTAGTGATTATGCTCTGATCTTTGGAAAAAGCTAAATCAGTTGAGCACAACTATAGTGCAAGACCTGATCTTTACAAAATGTTAAGTTCCCCATGCTGTTTAAATATTATAGCTACACCGCCTCCTTTCTTGTTTAGCCGGTCTACTCTTAGTATGCCATAACCGGTAGGGGGTATTTGCTCACTGGTAATGTGAGGTTTTAGCCAGGATTCTGTCAGGATGACTATATCTGGGGAGTACAAGTCTATGGTGGCATGGAGTTCATGGACTTTAGTTGGTGGCTTCTATGAGAGATATATAGGAAGCATGGGTTTAGTTTATCCATGCAGAAGGTTGTTAAAATATACACTTTTATTGTTTTCAAATTTACAGTTTTTAAACTGTCCATAACAGTTTTAAAAATGTATTTGTCATAATGAATCAAGGAAAGCACTTTTCAATTTTACTTATAATAGCAGTCTCCATCAAATGATAATATTTAACATTATATCTATTAATGTCAAAGGGTTGAACAACCTCATGAAAAGGAGTAGTGTCAACAAATATTTAATGCTACATAAAGCAGATTTTACATTCATTTAAGAATCTCACTTAGTAACAGAAGATCTAAACAAATTAACCTTTAAGGATTATATGATTTTGGTTAGCTCAAACTACAACAAAAAGAGAAGAGGTGTCCCGATTTTACACAGAAAATCAATGAGAATTCCAGAAATAGTTGACTCATACTCAAGCAATGATGGTATGCTTGCTTTAGTCATACTAAAACTATATAAAAAGATGTACACTTTTGCAAACATCTACTAGATACCAGGTATTGAGACTAAAACTGTGAAAAAACATATAGACACCATAATATTAAAGTCTAAAGGCGAGTTACTATTAGAGTTTTTAATTAAATCTTGTCATTTACTAATACTTCAAGCTCTAAGCACTTCAAGATGTCCCCTGTTGCCAAGCACTTGAACAATTATATAAAAGACAGAAACCTAATTGACATTGATAGTAAAAAAATATCATCCTCCCTGAAATATTCTCACTACACGTACAGGTTTAGCACACAGACCAACATAGACACCGTCTCTGTAAGCAGTTCTTTACTGGCCAAAATTGATAATGTAGTGCTGACATCATGCCCTATGTCTGACCACAATGCTATCAACTTCAATGTAACACTTAATACTGACACCTTAAACTTCTGCCAAAGACTACCTGCTTATCTAGTAACAAGTACAAGGATTTAAAGAATGGTTTCTAGATGAAATAAAGTTTTACCTAGATGTCAATAATAATGGAGAGGTTTCAGATATTATCCTATGGGACACTTTAAAGGCAGTTTTACATGGTAAAGTCAAAAGTTGGTATATAAATAAAAGGAAAGAGTGGGATAAAAACTGGTAAACATACAAAAAGAAATTGATGAACTAGAACTAAAACTTACAGCAAATGACAAACCTGCATTAGCTAACATATGAAAAATGGACAAGGAATATTAGAATATCATGCAGCATAAAATATCAATAAATGTGGAAAAAATCAGATTACAATTCTACTCAATTAATCCTAAGAGTATGCACAGGATTGTGATTAGATATAAATATTTAAATGAAAACAGTCATATAAAAGAAATAATATACACTAAAAATAATCAGACTATCAATGTTACAGATCTAAAAATATCTTATTATGTTTTAAAAACCATTACAAGAATATTAATAATAATAACTCATCTACAACTGATAACAAAAGTATAGACAGCTTCCTTGCTAATAATACACAAAAGAAGCTATTCAAACACAATATTTATAGCATAGATAAACCCTTTTCCTTTAAACAATTAAAGGAACAAATAAAAAATCTCAAGACAAAAAAGACACCAGGGCTGGGTGGTCTAATTCTGGAATTTTACAAATTCTTACCTGATAACATCTTGAAAATCTTACTCAATGCATTTCAAGAAGTTAAAACTGCAGCAAACATCCCTCCCTCATGGAAGTATTCTATCATCTCTCCCATCTTAAAACCAAACAAGAGCCCAACCTTTACACATCATACAGGCCAATTTCTTTGCTTAACATTGATTACAATTTATTCATGTCTATCTTAGCAGACAGATTAAATAATATTCTTTCAATATTAATTCATGAAGACCAAACTGGATTTATCAAAAATAGAAAGGTACAAAATAATAAGATTGCTGTCCTTATTAGAATTAGCAAACAAGAAAAAAAATGAGCTTTCTATTTTAGGCCTTGATATAGATAAAGTTTTTGACTCCTTAAGTTGGACATATCTGTTTAAAGCTCTGCAAAAATACAATTTCTCCACAAACTTTATAGGATTAATTTGAAAAAAAAAATGACATGAAAAGTCCATAGCCTATCTAAAGACTGGATCTTATCTATCTAGCCCATTTGAAATATTAAGAGGTACTAAACAGGGGTGCCCCCTTTCCCCAATACTCTTTGCCCTGGCTATTGAGCAGCTTGCAAATTATGTTAGAAACAATGACAACATTAAAGGATATAAAGTGTCACACAAATTATCCGCCAAGAGACAACTGTTTGCTGATGACTTATTAATAACTTCTAATGATATTGAAAATTCAATAGATCACCTATTACACAATCTAGAATTCTTTGCAAACATCTCTGGTCTAAAATTAAATCACAACAAAATTCAGGAATTGTTAGTGAATAAAAATGTTATTATGAAACTTAGATCAAAAAAAGACATAAACTGGGAAGGCATGCATATTAAATATCTAGGTATCATCATTGAATCTAATTATAAAAAATCACTCACATCTAATTACCAGCAACTTATAAACTCAATTACAAGTCTAATTGACAGTTGGAACAGACTCTCATTCACATCTGAAAATAGACTTTAATCAAAATGATACTGTTACCTAAAATCTTATTCATTGGCTAAGCTCTAATTCCCCACCTGTCAAAATGAAACAGAAAATTAATAACGTATTACTCAACTTCCTTTGGTATCCCAAAAAAAAAAAAACAAAAATTCCTCTTCTCTTGCACACCACAAGCTGGGATGAAGGAGGTATAGGGTTTCCAAATACTGATTTTTATTCAAACTCCACATTTATTAACATAGTGTTGTTTTGGAATAATACTTCTTATACATCATATTGGAAATTGATAGATGAAACCTTGCTTCTTAATAGTAGTTGGACATTGCTTGAGCCATATACTCAAATACATGCAAACATCTTTATTTGGATTTTAAAAATATAAAATCAAAGTGAAAGGACAAAATTTGTTCTTACACCTCTTACAAACCAAATATTGCTGTTGTTTAAAAAGCTTATGTTTTCTAATCAATTAACTGAGAATTTATTAATAATTATATTTCTATTGCCTACACAAATGAATGTTTGATATATTTTGATACTCAGAAAATCTTAAAATTTAAGATGGGTGACCTATTATATTGGGATCGATTTCTCTCAGCTAATAAAATAAGTTTGCAGACTATTTGATCAGTAGATATAGTTTGTAAAAATTGCAACTGGCTGGACATCCAAACTTGTAAGGATTTTATACATACTAAGCTCATACCCTCATTAGAGGCATACAATAAGAATAACTTAAAAAGCTTGGATTTTATCTCAACAGTTATTAATAGCTCACCCAAGAAGACTTCATACATATGTGTTATTTATAAAATTCTCAGAAATGATTTCAGCAAAACAGTTGTTTCTTTTTGGAATTATTCAAGTGACGTTAATAAACAAGTATTCTCGGAAAAAGGTTAAAACGTTTGTTTACATTTGGTGAAATAATCCACACCTCCCCTGTTCTGGTGTGTATACACATGAGAATTTTTACATACTAGATGTTTTTTCACCCTACACAGACTAGCAATAATGTACAAGAAAGATGAGGCGAAATGCTGGAGAACTGGACACCTTGATGCTGACTGGATACATATGGTTGTGAATTGAAAAGTAATTTCCCTATATTGGTTAGATTTAAATATCTTAGTAAGGCTCTGTGGAATGACAACTGTATAATTTCTGACTCCCTTATCCTTTTCAATGTTCCTGTTCCTGAAGTCATTCCTAAACACAAACATTTTTACTATGGTCTATCCTCTCTATAGCAAGAAAACTGTTACTAAAAATTGGAAATCCCAATCTACTCCTGTCTTTAAAGTTGAGTTTATTCATCTTCTGAAATACATTTGTAAGAATGAAATTGCTACTATAAAAGTAAGGACTGACAACACAACTCATCACTTAACTGCTTGAACAAAATTGTCCAATCTGTTAGAGAAATAGTAAGTGTTCTCCTATGTATATTGCTTTTTTAATTGTCATGAACATTATATATAGTTTGTTTTTCCTTGTTACTATACTGTTAAGTTATTGTGTTATAAAATGAATAAAACAATTTTGGAAAAAGAAACAAAAAAGAGCATCATTGCTTCCAGTAATTCATGCCTGCCGAGCTAAAACCATTAAATCACATCTTCTGTACCCAGGGAACTTTAACATAATGCTTTCTAGTGTAGTAAGTCATTTACATAGCTGGAACAATAGTTGTGGATGATACATGCTATTTCCTCAGGAATAGCTGTGACACATACCATCTGGTCCAGCATAAAATCTAATGGGCCAGATCAGTCTATACTGCAGAATTCAGCTCTAGCTCAAACATCATAGAAGGACATAGCTCTGAACAGAGAAACTAGACAGCTCCAAAAGGCTATAGACTTAGTAAGTGTATATATTGACTATAATTAATGCCCACTTGAGAATTCTCACATGAGGGAATAAATTATCAGAAGTGTTGAGAATATGAGTATTGTCCTAAACTAATTCTGTTGTATTTAAACTGAGAGTCATTTAAAGATAATTAATGCTTGCTTAAAAAAGTCTGTCTTGTTTTTGGTGCGCAGACAAGTATATGGTAGGAGAAGGCTATTTCTTGTAGGGGAAAGAGGGATATACACTGTTTTCAGGAATAACATAGAGGATTATGAGCAGTTTGCCTATCACAACCTGCTTATTATGTGTTTAAGACATGGATGTCAAGCTACTGACCTCCAGAGTAAAGCTTGAGAGGTGAATCTTGAGTATTTGTTGAGAACAGATAATTAAAGGTGTTTCCATTCAAAACTCCTGTAGTGCATGGAGCTTTATCTGCTCCATGTACAACTTGCTACAGAAAAAAAAGGGTTTTAGTATTTTGCCAGATTTCAAAGCCATAAAGTACATAGCAAGCTCTGTTAGGAAGACAGTGTACCATAGTCACTTATGTTTGCATTCATCATGCCATGCCTCTCAAATATCCAGATTTTCACAGAATGTCTAGATTTTTGCCTTATATGTTTGGTCTGCTCAATGTAAATGATTTATTTTTCAGACAAATCAGTGAATAATGACTAAAAAACTCTGGCTGTACTCAGTGGCATATCGCTTACTCAGAGGTGATCTCTGCCTGACTTATGAAGTCATGTCCAACTCAGAATTGATGGACATGCTCCACCTAAAGAAATCCAAGTCACTGCGAGCCATGCACTCTAGTGAGCTAAACCTCACCACAACAATATATAGAACATGCTGGAAGGATTGATTCCTGCGTTGGTACAAAATTCCAAACTACATTAAGCAGAGCCCCTCACTAAGACTCTTCAAGAGAAACCTTGACGAGTGGATGGGTAACAGAAAATACACCCCTGGGATCACTTCATTGGCTCTGCTTGACAGAGGATCAGTTAATTAATCAATGGGGCGGTGAAAGCCGACATACTCAGGCTAGGCTTATAAAAATAAATGCCGCAGATAGCCTAGTACTTATCTATGAACCTATGACATTCATTTGAACTTCAGACTCTGTATCCTTCAGAAAATGCAGGCAAACACATATCCTGTTATTTTAGCTATGTTCTAAATTTATGACAGGAATTGATGGGCATGTTACTGTTATGGACAGCAGGCAGAAACAAATTTGTTTTTTATTTTGCTGCTGTCTTTGTTGATTAGTACTTGCAGATTTGACTGTCTAGTATGAGACCTGACCCTAAAGTGTTAAGCATGGGGAACTTAACATTTTGTAAAGATCAGGTCTTGCACTATAGTTGTGCTCAACTGATTTAGCTTTTTCCAAAGATCAGAGCATAATCACTACACTCCATGTACTACAATAGCTTTGTAACTGAACCCTTCCATAATGGAGATTTTTTTGAAAACAAAACAGAAGAGGCAAGGCCCAGGTAATCTTAGATGGCCCATATGTGTCCTGCTGCCAATCCCAACCCAATTTATGAACACTTGCCTACAGTCTCACCCCCACTTACTTCTGCAGCATGAATATTTCTTCACTAAAAGCAGTGCTTAATGTTAGTAATTTTGATAATTCCTGCAATTGACCACTGTGTTCTGTGACAGCAAATACAGCTGCTGACATCCTGTGCAGCTAAAATAATATATGTGTGTGTGTGTGTGTGTGTGTGTGTGTGTGTGTGTGTGTGTGTGTGTGTGTGTGTGTGTGTGTGTGTGTGTGTGTATATATACACAAAACTGTATTGCTATTCATTGCTATTGAATTTTCATTGAAAACAAAAAGTTCATCGGAGATCACAAACATTTAAAAACACTCCACTGATAGCAAATGTAAAACAGCTTATATATGTGATCACTTAAATGAAAGAAACATTGCTTTTACATGGGGGGAATGTGCACCCCATACCCCCCTTGCAGGGACTCCTCTCCAGGAATTAAATATACTGATTCCATGGCCACAGAACCACAGAGAAAGAGGATAACTCTTGAAATTATATTACAATCAAACTGTTGCAGTTTAATTGCAATATAATTTCATCACTGTAACACCAATAACATTTAGCAAAACCAGTGGCATGTGATAAATGTGTGCTGCAATGATACATACCACAATCATATATAAATAAACATATATATATATATATATATATATATATATATATATATATATATATATATATGTGTGTGTGTATGTATATATATATATATATATATATATATATATATATATATATATTTGCTGTTATAACTCAAAAAAGTAGAATACACATTTAGCATTAAAGTTTTGGTGGGTGTAAAAAGCACAGAATGCAAAGATGAGTGATTTCCCACTTATGTGAATCATATAAGGTTGAATTTAGTTTTATATTGTGCAGATAAGCAGGAAAACTAATGTTTGAATGAAAAAGTGGTACTTGTGAAGATGTACAAAACTGTGTTACAGCAGTTGTTGTACAAGACTGTGTTACAGCCGTTGTTGTTAATATGCAAGTGTTTATGGATTAGGGCTGGAATAAGTGTTAGGTAAGGGGATAGATTCAGAGTTACACATGTTTTATGTTGTGTGTGTTCTGTGTCCATTTGCCTTGTGTATTGGTACTATTATGGAAAGGGATGTATACGGTTATGTATAGGGGCAGTGGTAGGGCACACACACACACACACACACACACACACACACACACACACACACACACACACACACACACACACACACACACACACACACACATACACACAAATACCCTCACTCACAGTTAGATTAAAAGACAGAGACAGCATGCACTTTTATTGAAAAAAAAAACAACTTTAGTAAACATTCTGGTTAACCAAGACTTCTTCCTTCTGCCATTGTTAGCAAGACTATGTAGTTGGTAGTATTTAGGTAAGGGAAGACTGAAGTGCCCATATGTAGGGCTGGCTGCCCAAGCATCTTCAAAACATTTACCCCAACATTGCAGCTTTACTATAAAGAGGTAGAGACACAAAAACTGACACCTTTTAAATGGCATTTTCAATAAAATGGCATCAGTCATACACACAGACACACATACACACATGCACACACGTATGCATTTGTGTGTATGTATGCACATATATCTGCATATATGTATATATAGGTTCATAGGTTCATAGAAAATTTCTAGGCTAATAGCTCAAGAGTCCTTAAAAACCTAGCCACTTTTACCCAGATTTTATCCAATTTCTATCATTAGGGGAAAGATAACAAGGGTCAGCAAGAGGGTTTTGACAATTTTTACATCTGTCTCCATCCATAATGGACAAGGGTGCCACTCCAGGAGTGAATTTGCGATTTCTCATCCATTGTTCCAGACTGAGCTTATTCCAGTGGAGGGGCAATCTCTGGAACATATATCTATCTGTCTCTACAACATGACCGACTCAAGTCAGAGATCAAGTTTAGATCTTTGGAGTGGTTAACCCTTGTGCAGTTAGTTTTTCAAATATGCAACACTTCCATCAGGGCTGAGTCAGAGGTACCCTTGTAGGTCAGGCACAAATCACCCCTCAGTAATCCGTAAGAAACAGAATATAGTGAGACAGCTTTTAATCAGTCCACATATGATATATTGGTTATACCGTGTCCTTTTTTCCTCTGAGGATGCTCCAACTGTTGCAGGTGCCTGGCGGGGTGCATGCCAATGGGTGCACTGTACATGATTATTGGTCTGATGAATGCTGGGTACAGTGATACTATGACATCCTTAGAACTGGATGCCATGCCCTTACTTATAAGCTGAGCCACAGAGAAGGATTTCCTTGCCATCACAGACAGATTGTGGTCAAAATTCAGATTACCATCTATCCGAGTACCCAGATGTCTCAGGATTGAATCCAGTCTTAGGGGGTGCTATCAGTGTTGTCATTTTCAAAGTGGCACGTCTTCACATTTAATTTGAGGCCATGGCTCTGACACCAATCATAACTCTGTGTCAGACCTTTTTGTAGGACATCATCATCATTTGGGGAGTCAACAATTGCCCCCAAATTGCAGTCATCAACAGACTTTTGTTCAATCAAAAGCTAGCTGCATTTGCATTGATATCTGAGAAGTATATCCCAAACAGGAGGCCTAGCACTGAGCCCTGTGATACTCCACTGGTGACTGGGCTCTTGTGGGATGTGGATTATCCCACTCTAACAATATGTGTCCTATCTGTGAACCATTTGGCTATACATCTAGTGATGTAAAGGTTATGCTCAATTTTGTGAGTTTCTCTATAATACCCAAGTGGGGGTATTGTGTCAAATGTCTTGGCATATGGGCTGGCTCTATTTATGTTAACTGACACAAGATCGATGTCTGTTTGTTGAAACTATTTGGCTATCACAAATAGATGTTTGTCAAATGTGCAAGATTGACAATTCATGGGTAGGGGAATATGCCATTTACCCAGAGATTGTGCGATTGTGGTGTTAGTACATATAATTAGCAGGATTGTCAGTGTAAGAGTTAATCCTTGGAGCATGCACAGTTGCTGTCAATGTTTCAGTTTTTAACATTTTGACACTGATTTTAAGGACATAGATGTCTATTAGATGTAGAGTACTACAGCTATACACACATACACACACGCACACACACACACACACACACACACACACACACACACACACACACACATGGGTGGATAATCTGTTGTGGCATAGCAGTGGTTCCTGAGGCTAGGGAACACTATACCTTAACTCTGCGACAGGCAGGGAATTAAGAGTAAGGTGAGAAGTTTAGGGGAATCAGAGGAGGGAGAGCTATTTCAGGCCCATTACCCTGCTAAATGTAAGAATTATTTTACAGAGCTGATAGATTAACCAAAAAGAAATGTCAGAGAGTGTCAGGGTTAATTGAAAGGTATACCTGAAAAGAAAAGTTTGGAGGCTATATCTAAAGTCAGGAAGGCTTAGAGGTTGTTATATTACATTCTCAGAAAAGTCTTGTGTAGTTAATAAATGTTTGAATAAAAGACTGAAGATATACGAGTACTGTTTTTCTTCCTGGCCATTTTGTAGAAGAGCACCTTTCACTCAATGAGAACTGTAAAAGGATTGCATAAAATTATTGAATTTCTGTTTTTTTCTGTTATTCGCATATTTTTTAAACAAATTACTGAACTTTTTTTATTCTAACAAAACCTATATAAACCTGAAGAACTGTTAATGGGTTTGTTCTTTTGTACTGCAACATATTACAACAGATAGATAAAAAAAAATTCTTTCTAACAGAAGCAATCAGTGTCTGCTTAACTGATTTGTGTAGAGTCATGCAGTAGTTAATAGAAACCATGGGAATCAAACAGATGAATACAGAATAAGACTTGTTAACAGCTTATGCAGTACACGGACAAGAAAGTGAATTAGCTCAAACGGTGAAGCTATCTGCCAGTTGACAACAGTAAGCAGCAAATAGCACTGCTTTTCCTTTGAACATATTTCTTTCACTGTTGCACGACATTTTTTCTGGCCCATAGTACTATACTATTATAATATATTTTATATATTTCACCTAAAAGACTGTTATTGAAACACCTTTCCTATGTTTAGAGCATTATGCTGTGGAGTTGATTTGTACAATGCATGCACTGACTGTTGGGTTACAATATTATTTTCTTTATCACCAATTTGATTTACTGAGACAATGTACGTTGCACGATCCGCATTACCCAGTTGCCATGCTGCACTGCTCAGCAGTATGAATTCATGGTTAAGTACTGCTTCCTTTTATTTAGCGCAAATTTACAGCTCCGACTTTTATTCTCAGTGTATTCCCACTCTGTCTGACATATACCTAAAAACACTGATCCTGGGATTGCTGTAGGCAGACACTTTTCTACTGTCACCCCATTACTCAGTCTCAGATTTGTAGTGTAATTTTGCTATGGTTGGTCTTCATCCACTCACTAGTTTATATAGCATGCTAGTCAACCCTATTCAGTGTTTAAGGAGAGCAGTATTTCTAGGTATTGCATCTAAAGGAAGCAGTTCTAAATATGACAAAGTCACCTCCGCTGGTTTCCAATACAATACAGTACATAAGGCAGTGTAAAGACCTTTGATAATAACATTTCTGGAACATTTGTTTGTTGTCTGTAAATTCAGAAGTGTATGCAGGAATACAATACTGGCCTCTTCAATTTCTGATTTTCTGTGACCTCAGGTTAAGGATAATTTCTATTCCACTGCAGTACTTTGGCATCTAGTCCATGGAAACAGTAACATATCCATTTTTGGACCCATTAAGCCAAGTGTCAGTATGAGTTATTAAGAGATGTTTTGTGTCATTATTCATAAAGTGCTATTGCGAGCTATTACAGTTCATTATGAGGGTAATGTCAGTATGTATCTTCATGCGTCTCGTACCATTGCAGATTATTATGTGCCAAGTGTAATTATGAATCATTAAACATCATTAGGTGTTTTGAGTTGTGGAGGAGGTCTTCATATCTCTATTGCACTGCAGTTTAAACTATAATTTCTCAAATTAGAGCCTTTGATTCTGTACCTGACCATAGAGCAACTCTGCCTATAGTCATATAGTAATCTAGAAACTTAGCACACTCACTGGAACCAAGTTTTCTAGTCATGGAATTTTCTAGTGAAAATTCAAAATTATCAAAGACTACTGTAGAGTTATTGTTAGTTTAATGATGAATATGTTTATTGAATGTCTCAGTCTTTTTTGTGTAACATAAAATATTGGGTCACTTCGTAATCTGTACACATAACAAAAAGATCATAATAAGCTCAGGTAATTGTCCGGTTCACATTAATGTTGTTTGCATACCTTCTGCCAAAATTGTGCTATTATTGTTATAGTGACATATGCCCATGAAGTCTTAGTGTAGTTATGCAGAATATTATGCTGCCTTGTGTTAGGAGGCATATTGCAGTGGTATTATTTTTGCTAAGAATAAAGAAAAAATACAGTTTATGCTGTAACAAAGCTAAGCAAAAGCAGATGGTTTCAACATCTTATTTTAGTAAATTGTATTGATGGAGGTTAGGGATGTGCTGGGGGGCACAAAGCACTGGTCAAGTCATCTTGAAGGCAGGACAGTAGACCAGCACACCTTCATTGCACATCCAGTCTGGGCATTCAGAAAGTGAACATAGCAGCACTATGACTCTGCACCAACATCCTTGGTCTTCTCATCAGTCCTGGATTTGGGTCACATAGATCCTGCTCTAGGTTACGGTGTATGTTGTTGTTGGTGGTGGGGGGGGGGTGGTAGATCAGCAAGACAGAGTCTGCTCAGTTCCCCAGCATGGGGGAGTGCATGTGTCCAGGGATGTGCAGTCATTGGCAATCGTCTGTGGGCACCAGAGATGGATAGCACCATTTACCTTCAAAGGAAAGATGGAGCCATCAGACAGTTAGTGTTTGTTGTAGAAGTGGGCGACATGATCCTGCACCACTCTGTTTGCAAGCCTTCCCTTTGGCAACTTGCAGGCATACACATGGGGAATAATATGGCACATAATATAATATCCTAGTCACTGCTTGGATTATAGATGTGTTGACATCAACTCACATGCAGGTAACAATGAACTGGTACAATCAAAGTGATACTCCAGTTGATTAGCTGGTGGTGGGATATTCCAGACACAAAAGTGAGGTTAAAACTTTTATATTGGCATAAAAGTAGTAAGGGAACAAGGAAAATGCTGAATATTGCCTTAATATGGAGCCTTTTTGCCTTCTAACATATAGAAATGTATACATGTTGCAGTTTTCTCAAGGAAGGATATGTAAATTATTTTTGATATTTACTCAGGAAGCAAAATAGAAGTTGGTGTTTCAATATAAGCAGAAAAACTAGTTACTTACCCATTCTGTGCAACCAATTCAAAAGCATAGATTGATTTCTTGCCTGCAGGAAAAGGTCATCATTGGTGTTTAGATGCAAAATTATTGAGGGAAGATGACTTTTACTTTGAGTTAACACAAGACTCTGAAGGGTAATGGTATGAGAGTAGGGAAAGATATTTTATTTGACTAAAGAAGTTTTGATGAAAAGGATCTATTTATTTAAAGAGAAATGTAAGCACTGGAACAGATTTTTGTCTTTGTTAATGAGAAGAAGTGTTGTTTAGGCTATTAAAATATTAAGTGCCCTTTTTGCAGACCACAGAGGTATCATGAGAAAGATTGTTTTCCTTTACTTTCTACTTTTCTTGGAAAATGCAATCATTGCCTAGATTTGGGCTATCTGAGTACTGAAAAAAAATGGAATTTCATGGAATTGGGCATTTTATTCTAGATCTCTCATTTACTGCCTATTTTTCATATTATTTATTGACTGCAATGCCATTAGTTTGCTTTACTTGCTGTGGTATACATGGAACTGGTTTTAATGTTGCTTATATGTAATTGCACTAAAATTATAAAAGAATTATAGCAATGACAGAAAATAATGCTTAATTGAAATGAAATTCCCGGAATTTCTCCTCGTAAGCATATATTTTTCTTAAAACTCTGAGAAAGATAAGAAAGACATGCTTAAAGCAGATCAGAAATGAACATCCATAGTGAATATGGAAGAGTATTTTAAAAGGATTTGTTTAGGTTCTTTGAACTGAAGAAACTCTTATGAGTCATGGTTAAGTCAGTGCATAATGTTAAAATAAAAGCTGGTGAATAAATGTAAGGGGGATATGAAGTTGCTATGTAAGAACGGTGAAAAATATTAGTTTTTTATTACAGGAATGGCAATCTCATGAGGAAGGAGGTATCACATGATTCAAGGAAAAATTACATTTTCAAATAAATCAAAAGAAGTTGACTTAAATTGTATGAGATATAAAGGTCACTGTGAGGTGCACACAATGTGTATATCTCCCAGTAACCTTTTATAGGTTCAAAGGTTCATAGGTAAGCACTAGTCTATCTGCCCTTGTAGACCATTTAAGCCTAGCCAAATTCCCTTTTAGTGCTTGAATTAATCTATCCCATTTGGTGTTATATTGGCCTTACCACCTCATTGTTGATAATGATGTATTACCCCTAGTCAGAATAACTGGCATCATACCATAGATACTTTGTGGAATTCCATGCATAGGATAAAGCATGTAGTCGCTGCCTCTGTCCATTAATAGTACAGTAGGCAGTCCTGGGGTACATTTTCTGTTTTCCATCCATAGTTCCAAGTGGCATTTAAATATGCCTAGGGATGAGCTTTGTTTTATGTGGATGGAGAGTCTGTTCCAGAGTAGTGGTATCCTCTGCAAGATATACTTGTCTCCAAACTGTTCTGTTGATGTTTTAGAAGAGGGTGAGATCCCTGGACCGAATATTTCTCATGCCATTTAGCTTGCTGATGTGCTATAAATCCATCACTATTGGGTCAGAGGATGCATTGTATGCCAGATAGAAGTCACCTCTTAGAAATCTGTATGATACTAAATATAGTGACAGTGCTTTGAGTTAGTCCATGTATGACATACTGTTTAGGACTTGTATCCTTTAAGTAAGGTTTCCCCTGTTTGGGCTGCATGTGTCTGGAAATACATATACCAAAGGTGGAATTATAGTTAATGATCGGTGGCTGAGTAAAGGGGGACAATGACATCCCTAGATTTAGACACAATCCCTTTAAGTATAAGCTGTGTAATGTAGAATGAGTTTTATACAACAGTGGACACATGTTTCTTTGAAAGTTAGAGCACAGTCCACATACGTTCCCAAATCCTGAACAACTAGGTGAACTGTTAGGGCATATTGTCAATCTGGTAATTCTCTGGGCAAATGACTTTTCAAAGGCCATGATAGTGCATTTTTTGTCAATTAGCTTTAGTGCATGATTTTGGCATCAGTTATTTATTTGGGGCAAACCATCCTGTAGAATGGCTAAATCATTTGGGGATTCAGTGAGTGCTACTAGCTTGTAGTCATCTGCAAACTTAGTCAGTCAGAGCCCTTTGGTACTGGCTTTTCTTTCAGAAATTCAAATTCAAAGATAGCCATAGCATGGTGTTTTTGCATGAAGATGTACAAATTACCACAAAGGCCTGTCTCTATATACATGTTGTATACTAATGAGGCAGTTCAGGGGAGAGACATATTCTAATTAGCCATGTGTCCTCTCCCCTGGAACCACCTTCAGCAAGACATCCTCATTCATGATTTATGAAATCACTCAGCCATGTGGATTAGGCATGGATGCTCTTACCATGCTCTAGTAATGAAAGCAGCCAAAAGGCCATGTTCATCCCTCATGGTAGAGGTAGGTGCCAGGGACTTTAGTGTTAGAGAATGATTAGAAGGTGTATGTGAGAGTATGTGTGTGGCATGTGCATTATGTGAGATTATGCATGGGTCATGTGTGTTATATGGGAGTATGCATGGGGCATGTGTATGAGAAGTAATGATAGGGGAGTTAGTGACAGGGTCAGGTAAGTGTGTGCATATGTATGTGTGAATGGATGACTGGATGAGAGTGTGGGTTGGATCAGGTGGATAGAGGAGTGTGTGTGTGTGTGTGTGTGTGTGTGTGTGTGTGTATGTGTGTGTGTGTGTGTGTGTGTGTGTGTGTGTGTGTGTGTGTGTGTGTGTGTGTGTGTGTGTGTGTGTGTGCGCGTGTGTGTACGTGTGCATGCGTGTGTGTGTGTAATTGTGGGTTTATTTATTATTTGACATTTGTTGACTGGATTAGTCAACTGAGTTGTTGCCCTTTACCAGCAGAGGCCCATGGAGAAAAGCTACATAGTTAACATACAAAAAAAGTTTAATAAAGTGAGTATATAGTTTACAAATTTATAATTAATAATGTGAAATGTATCAATGTTATATACAAACTAATACAACCCTATCAAGAATGCTATAACTAAGGATGTAGCTCCATTTCAACATAGAATAATTATATTAGAGCAGACTGTTAGCCCAGGTAGTCTAAGCTAGTAACAAGTAGTTTTCACAGTCACAGTTGTTGAGTAGTGATGAGAAAAAAGGCAGGGGAGAGGTAGGTAGAAGTAGGTAGAAGACAGCTGAAGAGGTGAGGTAGTCATTTAAGGAGGGTGTGTGCAGTGGCAGGTCCAGGTGCTTTTCAGATAGTTTTTAGTAGCAGTTTTGAATTGTTTCAGTTGCTTAACACATCTGATATCCTGCCGAAGTTTGTTCCAAGAGAGGGCAGGGGAGTAGCTTTAAAGGTTTTGTCCTATTTTACTTTTTGATTTGTAGTTTTGAAGAAGATTTTGGTCTGCATTTCGAAGAGTCCTAGGAGGGGGTGTAGAGAGAGAGACAAGTGAGGAGATGATGGGGCAGAAGGAGGGCAGATGCAGGATGGAATGAATGTTCAGAAGCTGAGAGAGAAGAAGTAGGTGAGAAAATTCAAGCCAGTTCAGGCTGTTAGTAGAAAGACAGTGGTGAGATTCATAGGTTTGATTTGCGACAAATCTGGCCACTTTATTATAGGTAGTTTCTAATTTTGTTATGAGAGAGTTTTGAAGACTGGTGAGGATTTGTGAGCTATAAAGTAGGCTTGGGAAAAGGTAGGCATGTGATGGGGAGACTTTAGCTTTGTTTGACAGGAAATGTTTGCTTCTGCAGAGAAGACTGAGTTTTTGGTGTTTTTTTTTATGCAGTTATGCTGGTGGCGGTCAAACTTAAGTTGGTCATCTATTATGACTCCAAGAAGTTTAGTGTTAGATTCAGCTGTGATAAGTGTATTGTTGAGAGATGAGACTGAGAAAGTAGATTTGAGGTGGTTTGGGGTTTTGGGTAGAACAAGCAAGAGTTTACTATTTTTAGTATTTAGGATTAACTAATTCTTTAAAAGCCAGTTTTTGATGGATGTGAAGGATTCTTGGGTTATGATGTTAAGGTCAGAGAGGGTATCAGCAATTGTGATGACTGTAATCTGTGTATTACACGAGAAGATGATTGTGGACAGGAAGTATAGAGTTAATTAGTAAAGATATTGAAGAGGAACAGACCAAGAATTGTTCCTTGGGGAACTCTCATCTTGATAGGAAGAGGAGGGGAGAGTGTAGAGGGTTATTTTACAGATTGCTGTCAGTCATTGAGATAGCTAGAAAACTGGGAAATAGTTGCAGTGGAAATATTAAGATCAGAGACTTTGGCCAACTACAGAGGGTGAGCGACTGTGTCAAATGCTTTGGAGAGATCCAGGAATATGCATGATACTAGCTTGTTATTGTCCCTAGCCAGAGAAAGGGTGTTGATAAAGGATAGGTGGGCTGAGGATATGCTGTGTTTTGGGTGAAATCCATGTTGTCTGGGGGTGTGTCATACCTCCACACTCCCCCTGGACAGGTCAGCAGATGTCTAAAACATTGGTGGGGAACTACTAGCCACCAAGGATTATTGCAATACTGGGATGGGGAAAACTAGCCACCAGAGAGTACATAAGTTTTGTGCTGTAAAGGCACTTAAAAAGTATGGGGGCTGGATGGTGGGGAGACTTCTAGCCACCAGGAATTACTCTAAACCCGTGTGTCATAGTGACACTTAAAATGGGGATTATGGCATAGGAGGAGTTACTAGACTGTAGGGATTACTCCATACTTGTGTGCCATACTCATACTTAACAGTATGGGGGACCAAGGGAGTGGAGGTACAGCTGGACAGCAGGGATTACTATAAGCTTCTGTGCAATAATGGAACTTAATAGTACAGGGGCTAAGGGGGTGGGGGAGACACTAAACATCAGCAATTAGTCTAAACACATGCCGTAATTGACACTTAACAGTATGGGGATGGGGGTGTGGGTAGAGACACTAGACACCAGGGATCCTCTAAACTTTCTTACCATAATGGCACAGGAATTAGCAGGTGTAGGGGACACTGGACACTAAGTTACAGTAAACTAGTGTAGGGAACAATGGATGGGAGAACACTGGACACCAGAGAGACTGCTATAAACTAGTGTGCCATAATGACACTTAAAACCAGTAGAGGGATTGGGGAGGGGATGAGAGGAACACTGGACACCATACAGACTATTTTGCTAGAATGCCACATAAAACAGTACACGTTTCGGAGGTGGGGGAACTGAACCACAGGGAAACTACTTTTAACTTGTATACCATAGCAGCACATAAAGCAGTGAAGGAACTGTGGGGGGGGGGGGTGGTCACCAGGAAAGACTGCTTCAAACTACTGTGCCATATTGGTACTTAAACTAATGCAGGGATACAGTGGTGGAGGAGCATAGAATCTCAGTGGCTAAGTGATATGAAATGAGAATGCAATTTTCCCAAATGGCCTGATGGCCTAGGGCTGGAAACAAGAGACTGGGGACCTTTGGTTAATGCAAGGACAGGTAAGTTAATTCGTGTGTGTTAGTTTGTATGTGTGTATATGTGTGTGTGTGTGTGTGTGTGTGTGTGTGTGTGTGTGTGTGTGTGTGTGTGTGTGTGTGTGTGTGCGTGTGTGTGTGTGTGTGTGTGTGTGTGTGTGTGTGTGTGTGTGTGTGTGTGTGTGTGTGTTTAAGAGAGACTGAGGTGGGGAAGCAACGGTTGTGCTTTCATAATGCAACATCAACAGTTAACTCAAGTGGACATGCTGATCTACACATGGCAGTAGTTAACTGTGAGTAATAGATATGCAAATGAGCAGATAATGAGGTCTTTCCTTATCACAGGTAACATATGTATGAATCACAAAATACTATATCTCATTAACAGGCCTGTTTTACCTTGGCCCTGAATGCGATGTAAGGTAAACTGAGGTATCATTATGAAAGTGCATTAAGTATCTTAAAATTACAGATGATTAAATTGTTGAATGAACAGTTTGGGTACAGAATAATATGCTGGATAATTATGAATATGTAATTAAGATTTTTTAATGAAACAGTGGCTCAGGTAAATTCTAAGAAACTGAACACTAATTTTTATTTTTAATGTAGATTATAAATTATTGACCAAATTCCTGCAGATGAGAATTAAAACATGTCAGAAACTTTTCTAATTTGTGATATTTATCCACATAATCCAATAAATGTATTTATCCTAAACTGATCTCAGAGGACTGCTGGAATACCAACAAAAGCTACCTTTTACATTTAAATGTAATTAAAAAATGTGTTCCCAAATAATCTGAATTACTTAAACATCTCATTAATAAATATCAGTGATCACTTCTTGACTTGATTACTGCACAAAGAAACATTGTTTATCATTTTTTGTAAAATTAATTTCTAAAATCATCTTCCTTTTCAGAGGTATACATTTCTTGCTACTAGTCTAAACTTACACAGAATCAATACATATCCTAATTAGATTTCTGCCTGGAATAATGCCTTTAAATGCATACTTTATTCTAAATTTATGCATCAACAATTTATGTTGCTGCACAATGCCAATTTATCTGCCCATGTATTAGCAGAAATACACAACGTTTTGATAGTCTGAAAGTGTACTCTGTGGAAAAAATTAGATGCTGAGAGTTTTTGTACTGCAGTCTTGTTCATCCATTTTGGAAATGTTTGTTGGACAATTTGGTCAACTTATCAGTTACTAAGAATAAAGAAGATTACACATTTATAATTGTTTGCTGACCTACAAAGTACCATGCAAATAGAGAAATTTATACAGAATGTCTAATCTCAACTTTGGCTTCATTGTTTGTTAATAAACACTGGCTTAAAGAGAAAATACATTACTCTGAAACTGTGATGTGACATCACTATCTTTTTCTTCTTTTGGCTTTTCCCATTTAGGGGCTGCCACAGTGGATCACCTGTCCACTCATGAATGGCAGCAGAGTTTTACGGTGTCAAGTTGCCAACCCGGCACCCAACCTTCCGCGGAAGGCACACATATGCACACACTCACATATAGGGCCAATTTAGAATGTCCAATCCACCTACAGCATGTCTTTGGGATGTGGGAGGAAACTGGAACACCTGTAGGAAACCCACTCGACCACAAGGGGGACATGCAGACTCCGCACAGAAGGCACCCCAGCCAAGGATCAAACCAGAGAACCTCTTGCTGTGAGGGAACAACGCTAACTGCTGCACCACCGTGGCTGCCTGATGTGACTTCACTATAAGGTTGGAAATATTTTAAGAAATGTTTAAGGGACTGAGAAATTTTCTTTGGACATACCTTGATATACTGTGTTATAAAACATAACTCATATGTTTGTTTAGCTAGTATAGTGGTTTTAAAAATGTAGTTTATTGTAGTAAAAAACAAACATTCACTATGTCTTAATTGAGAGCTTGTGGACTGAATTTTTTATTAACTTAATAATTAAACTCAAAACTTTTTATCAAATTCTCTAGAGGTCGACATTTAAATCCCTTTGTTGAGGGTCAGTAGCTTGAAAGATTATACAAATTCTCTTGTACCAGTCTGAATAAGACTTATTTCAGAGAAGCACTTTTGTTTGAAGTCTTCATCAGATCTAACATTCTTTTGCATTAGTAAGAACCACATAGACTATATCTGTAAACATTTGGCTCAATGGATATTTTGCAGCTCCTGTCCCTTTAGATGCTGTTAACCTGGTGAATAACATTGTTAATATTTTGCTTCATTGTGGAACACTTTGTGACTTGTGTAATTTTAAAGTAATATTTTGTTGTTTTTCTTAATATCTAATTTCACAAATATTTAAGCACATAGTGAAATTAATGTTTAGTATTGTTCTCAGAATTTCATGTAAGAATGTATGCAAGTTATAATGTTTTATGAAGCATAACAATTACAATTATTATCATTAAAACAGTTTGTGGGGGAAAAGTAGTGTAGTAATATTTGTGACAAGAGAGGATATCATAGTCTTGTTAAGGCATTATAAGTGTTGTTTTTTACAGATAATGTTTTATGATTTGGTTGCATTAGCATGAAATTTGATATTGCAAACACACTGATATACTGAATCATAGCACACTTATGGAACTTCTGGAGACAAGTGTTCTGTTTTGATGGCATATTCATCAGTGTCTTGATACTATATATGGGAAACCACTCATTCTGTGTGGACTGGAACATTTCCACATCATGTCATAGCGGTCAAACACCCTTCAAATCATACATTGATGTAAATGTTTTGGGCACCATTTGTGATAATTCATATCTTCTCACCAGCACATTTCTGCAGAACTTCTGAAATTCTACTAGCTTGCTACTCTGATTTCCAAAGACATCTCCTCTAGATCCAAAGAAGTCTTTTTTCCCTTTTACTTGTATATACCATCAGATCTGTTTTGGAATATAATGTCCCCTTTGGCATCATAACTCTCAACTGTAGAGATTTTCACAGAATGTCCAGATTTTTGCTTCATATTTTTGGCCTGTTTTTCATAAAATTGTGATTTTCTGGCAAATTAGTGGCAAATCATTAAAGACTGAAGTTAGAAAATAATGACAGACATTTGAGTTTCAGGCTACTTACCCTTCAGAAAATTCATGCTAATGCATAACCTGTTATTCTATCAAATTACTAAGTTTGTATGAGCAATATTTAAAAAGTGTTCCTATTTTGGGGCCTTTGTTCCAATTTTATTTATGGCTTTGTCCAGATTTCTTACTCTAAGAGGCTGAGGTATGTTTGACACGAATTTGTCTGAAAAGATCAGTGGCCTCAAGACTGTATTGTATGTGCACAAACTGGCACTTTTCTCTCTCTACTCAGTCTATTATAGACTCCTCAATGGGGTCACTATCGAGACATGAAAGAGCTAAGCATCCTTGACCTCCTACTCCTATGAAAACAAATGGTTTCTCAAATACCTGATTAAAGGGATTAAACCATTAGCAGCAGAAAAATAAGTCACACTGACATGATAGATGGCCCACCTCATAAACAAACATCCAATATATGTTAAGCGGTTTAGCACCCTTGCACCCCCCATGTAGGGGGCGCTACCCCCCCACACCCCTTGTAAATTAAAAATACCAACTCCGAGACTGCACTACACTGGTAAAAAGTTAATTTCCTAACCTCAGTGTATGCTGAGTGTGATACAGTGAGGTTAGGAAATTAACTTTTTTCCATTGTAGTGTGATCTTGGAGTTGGTATATTTCATTTACGGGGGGTGAGGTTGGCAGTGCCCCCATATGGGGGGCACAGGGGGGATTGCCTCCTGCAGAAACATAGTAGAAAGTGTGTTTGTTAGTTAGGTGTTGTAAGTGGAGGGGATGTTCTTTACATGTGCATTGTAGTTTTCAATGTTATGAAGCACACTTTCAATGTTCTGAATTTTCAGTGTTTTGGGTTTTCAGTGTTTTGGGATTTAGATATTTTGGTCTGAATGTTATGAAATTCAGTATTACGAAATTTCAGTGTTATGAAGTAGATCCATATATAGATACATATTCATATATACACACACATGCGTTACACTAGATCTTTCCTATTACCTGACTCTTACTCCAACTCTAACCGGGGACACTTGTACAAAATTTCACTTCTACACTCATACATCACAAAATCTATCACCTAGCTTAGCCTTACCCACACACTTACCTTTCACAGCTGCAGTTCCTCTTTTCAATATGATTAAAGATGCCCTCAATCAATCATTCACTCCATGAAACAAGCACACACAACAAACTGACAGAACAGCATGGATGCATACACAAGTCTGCACGCGTACACACACACACACACACACACACACACACACACACACACACACACACACACACACACACACATGCACACACACATGCACACACACACATATACACACATACACACACATACACACACACACACACACACACAAACACGCACACACACATGGGTCTATATTACTTCAGTGAAAAACATATTCAGTGAATATGTTTTCATCACTCACCTGCTGCCAAAATGAACTTAGAGAACCACAGAATTTTTCTCACTGTTCGGAAACACTTGTCATCCTCTCAACTTTGCCCTTTTCCCCACTGTAGTGTGATCTTGGAGTTGGTATATATCGTTAGGGGGTGTGTGGGGGGTGTGGGGGTGGATTTGATTTACTTCTTTTTGTCTTCCGTACATTTAGTGGGCTAGTGTTTCTGAACTGTGAAATAAATTCTGAGGTTCGCTGAAGTTAATTTTGGAGGCTGGTGAGCAATGAAGATGTATTCACTGAATACATCTTTTACTGAAGTAATATAGACCACACACACACACACACACACACACACACACACACACACACACACGCACACACACACACACACATATATATATATATATATATATATATATATATATATATATATATAAAAGAGAGGGAGAGAGAGATTTATTTCTGTATATTTATATGGAAGTACTTTGAATAGCGGACAGATGTAGATGCAAAAATATCCAAAAGAAACAAAGGTTTACACACTACTCATAGTTCAACAGTTTTATTTTTTAAATATAGCTGCAAGTAAGGATTAATGCCATCTCTCTGAAACAATATCCATTGTAAAAGAACAGTTTCCATGTCCATTTATCCATGTTCAGAGAAAATAGCTCAGAAAATTTTCAAGCCAACACATGCAGTTCAAAAGTAACATTAGCATAATTTTCTGGACAAAAATGTATTACTGAGCATGTATCTGTCACTCTAAACCCTAGTTGCTTTACTGAAATGTCCCACAGTACACACTGTTTTGTGTAATCGTGTTTTTACTAAAGTGCATTTTTTTTTGCTTGAGCACATTTATTTCTTTAATTTTTCTTTGTTTTCAGGCTGCCTCCATATATTTTGTCAGTATTCCTCCAATAAAAGAGGGTGCATGATGTAACAGATTGTGATGAGAGATATGCTGAAGAAAGTAAATTGTTATGTGATAAATTTGTAGTTAGGAGTTATCCAGAAAACATCCTGGAAGAGAAATTGAAGGAGGTTGGACAAAAAAGAAAAGAAAGTAAACTGCCCAATATAGTTAAAAATATGGGAATATCACAGGAGAGTAATAAGAAAACAAAACATAAGGATTATGGTTAGGGATGGTGGTACCATACTCTAGATGGTGGGCAGATCAAAAATTTGTTTAAAGAATATTGGAAAATTATAAGTAGTTTTCGAAAAATAAATAAAATAATTGGTGAAGGTCCCATTTTTGTCAACAAAAAGGGTAAAAAATTCAAAAGTATTTTTCAGAATAAGGTATAATATTTAAATGAAATAAAAGAAAAAAAATTGGAATGTTTGAATTGTGAATATTGCAAATTTATTTATAAAGGATCTACTACAGTATTTATAAATAATATTAGGCTGCAGGCAGTTAATGAAAATGTCTGTAGGATGCAATTTGTGGTTTATCTGCTCAGGATGTACCTCTTATTATGTTGGTATGACAACCAGGGAGCTGCATAAAAGAATAAAAGAACATACATATGCAATTCAGAAAAAAAGATGTTGACAATGCATGGGGTAGGCATTATTCGAACACTGAATGTCGTGGAAATACAAAATTCATGGTAGTAGATAAAGTTAAAATTTTGAAAACATCTTGGCAGCAGAAGAAGAGTTAAAATGGAAAGAATATTGCTGCATTCTGAAATTTAAATGCAAGCCTGGTCTTAACGACAAGGAAAATTTTAAAGTGTATCTTAAAAGGAAAAGGTTAAAACATTAAATGTTTTGATAAAAAGCTCTTTTAAAATGCAATTATACAAGAAAAATAGGTGCTTCTATGAAGTCATGAATACTAATATTTTAAAACATTGTTGCTTTAAAATAATGTGTTTTATTTTTAAAACATGGTTGCTTTAAAATGTGTTTTACCATTGAAACAGTTCTTTAATCGAATAATGAGTTACTTAATGAAATTTAGATGTATATATATATATATATATATATATATATATATATATATATATATACATATATATGTGTGTGTGTGTGTGTGGTTGGCAAGAAGATTTTTTTATTCAGTCTGAAGAATTCATTATTAAGATGAAAGCGCTTACTGAATAAGTGCTGCAATTTTGTTGAATTAAGGCTGCATTGTGAAGATCCAGTGTGGATTATTGGTTGTTGCTTTGTTGGTGTTTTGCTGAGTTCTCCGTTTTGTTTTAATTCCTCCAATATCTGCTGTGCACACTGTCAGTGTCATCACACTTTTCATTGCAAGCAGAGTTTTCTCCAAATCCACAAAATATATTATGCAAAACAGAACTGTTGCACTAACCCTGGCATGGCAATTTGCTTCAAATGGAAACATCGCCTTCCTCCATGACATTTATTTCTCTGTTGTTGGTTCTGTTTTAGAAAACATTTTATGTATTATTACATCTGTTAGTTCATCACTTGATAGTGTTATGCTGCCATGTCTGTATCAGTAAGCCAAGACAGAGCTCTCTCTCACAGCTTTCTCCAACTATCTCTGTCTATGTCTCCCTTACTCCCTCACCACCAACACCCCCATGCTCAGTCACCTAGGTGACTTTTTCAGATTTAAAAAGAATAAACTAGTTTTATTGTTATAAGAAATTGCAAATAAATATGAAATGTAGCACGCACAATATTTACACTTAATAAAATGCAATAATCAGTCCCCAACATTTTATACCATAACCACAACTGCAGTCTGTGTAAACCATTGATAATATAACTTACACAAACTGCAATTGCTAGTTGGAGAAGGCCTCAAGGGCAGCACACATCAATGTGCTGAATTGGTGGTTAATGGTGCCACATTCACCAAGCCTGGTGACATAATGAGCTTGTTAGCAGACAAACTCAGTTCCAACATTACTCCCCACCCCCAACCATCCCACCAAAAATACCCTCAAACATAACCCCTCCAAATATAACTAGGGAGCATGTATAGGCTGCACTCACTAAAGCCAAAAACATGGCCTCAGTGAGCCCTGATAACATTCCAGGATGAAAAATATGACTTACCAAGACCCCTGGAGTTATTATTTAATTATAGTCTTAAAACAGTCTTTGTGCCATGTGAATGGAGGGCTGTGGTGATCATCCCCCTTCAGAAAAGTGGACCTTCAACAAATCCTGGAAACTACAGACTCACAAGTCTGACTAGTCTTATTTACAAAGCCATGGAAAGAATTACCATGGAAATCATCAGCAAGGATATAGGAGACCTCCAGACACTGGATCCATTCTAGTTTGGTTTTGTCAATGGAAAGTCAAGCATGAATCAGGCAGGCCTCTCTGAAAGTGTCAATAAGGCAACGGATGAGGGGAAAAAGGTACATGCTGCCTATCTAGAGCTAGCTAAAGCATTTCATAAAGTACCCAACTCAGGCATTGTCAACAAACTTACAGAACTAGGTATAAACCCCTTTATAACACCCTGGATAGCTAGATGGCTCACTGATAGGACCCATGAGGTTAGAAATGGTGAGACCACCACCACAAAAGGGCCTGTCACCACTTGAATCCCCCAAGGCTCTGTGCAAGGCCCATTCATCTTTGGCATCTACTTCTCAGATGTCAACGCCAATGTCAAAGTTCTCTGATGAACCAGGTTTGCAGATGATTGCAAACGGGGAGCAGTTATTGAACTCCCCAGAGATGAGAAAACCCTTCAGGAATGCTTAAAATTAAGTATCAATAAATATATTATAGTACCTTTTGGGAAGTCTGCCACCCCAGGTAACTAAATAAGATAAAAACACCTCTAAAAGTTGATTCACTAGTCAGGGACTTGAGAACTCATGTAGATAGTAACCTATCCTTTGAATAATGTATGCACAATATAGCAAGAAAATCCTTTGATATTGCTCAACTTATAAGCAAAACATGGCATCTAGGTCCAAAGAGGTCATCATACCACTGTACATGACCCTTACGAGACCCATCATAGAGTTTAAAGCCCCTTTTGGTATGTACCTGACCAGACACATGCAGCAGCTAGAATGTCCATAAATGTTCTTTACAAAAAAGTACAGGGAGTAAACAAAATGTCCTAAGCTGATTGCATCAAAGCCCTGTATCTTTACCCGGTATAACTCAGACTTTTGAGAGGTGACCTTTGCTTGGTATACAGGGCATCCCTGGATCCTGTTTTGATGAACCTTCTGCACATCTAAACAAAAAGCAGCATCAGAACTACTGAATTAAAAGGCATACATTTTGCTTGTGACATAAACAGGATATATTGAAGAGGCTGATATGACTCTCAAAGAATTCCCATTCAATGGAACAGGATCCCCATCTATGTGAATCAGAGTTCTTCCTTATCTCTACTTAAGTGCAACTTGGACCAATGGATGTGCAATTGGAATCTCACTCCTAGTCTTATACTTATGTCTCTGATGGACAGAGGCAGTCAGTAAATCACCCCCTATATTAATCATTTTTGTGGGTCACATTTGGATTGCACAGCTAGGCTTATAAGGGTCCTAGTATTCATTAGCCTTGCAAACACCTATTAACATATAAATATCCCACTTTTTGGAAAACAATACTTTTAGTCCTTTTTTATCAAATAGACCTAGTGATAAAGTGGGTCTATATTACCAAAGTGAAAAACCGTATTCCCGAATACCTAAATGTTGACACCTATCCTGCGAACCGTGAAAATCCCGAACGCACTAAACCGCGCTAAAAAAAATCGAACTGTCATAGTCGGCCAACCCCACCACCCGCTACATACTACCTACCCAAAGAAAATAAATAAACCAAACACATACAATAACCAAACGCTACTTCTAATGTAAGGTAAAGCATCAAAACCCTACCTCTAACCCTACACTAAACCCCACATACACAACTAACTATGCACTATCCTTAACCCCTCCCTAACCTTAAGGTCCGTAACTACCGCACACGTCCCCTACAGACATACACCCAAACAAAATAAATAATCCACATACATACATTTAACAAAACCCTACCTCCAACACTACCCTAAACCCCACATACACAACTATCTATGCACTATCCTTAACCCCTCTCTAACCCTAAGGTCCGTAACTACCGCACACTTCCCCTGCAGACATACACCCAAACAAAATAAACAATACACATACATACACTTAAAATAACCCTACTTCTAACACTACACTAAACCTTACATACATTTTCTATCTATACACTTACCTTAATTCAAATCCTAACACTAAAGTCCTATCTATCGCACACTTACCTTACGAGCTATTCCGCAGATGGGCCAACCAAAACAAATTGATATTTCAGAATTCGTGGTTTTGTACGTTCTGGATTTCTGTACTTCACGCAATATGTGTCGACGTCTTCGTATTCACTCATATGGTTTTTCATGTTCGTAATATAGACCCGATAGAGTAAGTACATTTATCAAATATATCACTAAAGTCTCTTGTCTTACCAACATACTTACATGTATACTATATAATATCAGAGATATTTCAATCATGTGAATAAAATATTCAAAATTTTTAATGATGGCAAGCTAAAATTAGAGAGCATCCAACAAGATAGATATGATATTGTCCCTCTTCATAGGTCTAACATAACGTAGGATTTTATAGATAATTTAATTAAAGTAAGACTCCATAAAAATCTGGATATTCATTAAGAGCTTTGAAACTACATTTTGTTTGTTTAGTAGTGGTTTATAAGTCTTCAGACATACTTTGCTATGAGTTAACAAGAAATTCATTCAAAATCATACCATATAATTACTTTTTGTCCATAAACAACACACCAAATATGGCACTGTGACCATTTTATTAACATAAAACATTGCACACACAGTACGTAACTGAAAAGTGCATAATTAACATAGAATACAGCAAAAAAAATCACAACCATAGCAATTAATGTTTTTAAGTAGCATTAGAATCACTCACCATTGTATGTCCTTGAATACAAGTAGCATTATATTCCTCCGCTCATTCTGACCACACCTAACTTATGAAGCAGCATACCACCACTCACTTCACAAACTTGACATAACCAAATCCACCACAGCAGTAGAAAATGGGGAACAGAAGAGGAGCTCAAACTGACATAATGAGCCCCTCTTACTCTGCCCACTCATTACAACATTATCTAAAAAATGAAATTGGGAGGGAGGGATTAAAACAAACCCATAACAGAAAGACTGCATCCCTCCCCTGCCTGAACCTAAAAAACCCTAAACCCCTTCCCTGCCTTGCTTCCTTCTCAACAAAACCATTCTCCTCCAGATTAACCCTTTTCTATTCAGATTAACGTAACCTTTCCTTTCTTAAACTCCTATTATTATGTATTCCCAAAACTCCCCCACCCGCTTCCTTATATTGACTCCACCAGGTGTATCTTGACAAATATGTCTGCATGCAAACTATATTTATCTGGTTGTGTTCTTTCAACATTTAATATTCTCAACATAATTATGTACATGTAGAGACCAGCTTCTAACACATCAGAACTCCCAAACCCTTCATGAGAATAAACACAGTCTCAGTTATCAAGATTTGTGAGTAAACAAGTCGTCCAAGAGATACAGAAGGACAAAATACTATTACAGAAGTTTTTTAACCAAAATATATGTAACAAAACAAAACACAAGACAGGGCAATTCATATATAATTCACCTTTGTCATCTCTGTTATCTATAATACCTGTCTTCATAAGATTCAAATAAGATCCCTAAAATGTTTAAAAAGGAGAATTGCAATGAGTCCTTCTGTACTTTGTTGGGGAAAATATTTCCCAAGATAACCAAATCTGATAAGAAGCATAGACTACTACCAATAAGCTTTATTTTTTAAATATTAGTGAATGGTTTTCCAAAAAATATCTATACATTTTCATTTCTCAGACATCCTTTCTAAAAGTAATACACAAAGTAGTAATCTTAGATGCAGAAAAACAGATGCCTAATATTTTATTTCCTCACCATTTTTTTCCTTTTAATGTTTTAATTGCTGAGCAAGCATACTAAAAAAAACTTAAAAATAGCTTGAGAGAGTCTAAAATCCATCATATTGGAATAGAATATGAAAGAATTATGTACAGACTGAAGTTTCATAGACTTTTGAATACTAATAATTATAAGTCAGCCAGTAGATTTGCATACATAAAATTTTGTCTACGGATCCCTAAATAATAAATAACTTCTGTTTAGAATCTCTTCCATGTATTGCATAAAGATAATCCAACAGCAGGAGAGGTAAAGCTGCCTAAAATCTGATCTATTATAATAATTAATTCATGATCAGTACTATACAGTAAAAGTGGGTGTCAATTACTAAGCTATTTTTGTCAAACATTCCAAAGAAACTTTAACATACCAACACAAAGACTGCTGTCATTCATGCCTTCCTATAACATTTAATTTAAGACATATATAAAAGCAATTATTAATTCATGTAATTAAAAACAATAACCAGTCTTATCAAGTTTCTGATGTTATATAAATCCATCTTCACAAGACAAAACAATTATATCATATAATTTTACAACTGTATCTAAATTTGAACTAACTTTCTTGGATAAAGACAGAATATATAGTAGAAAAACACCAGTATGAAGACCACCACGATAATGCAGCAAAATCAACTTCTTTATTTAGGTACAAACAAGAAAAGATGAGCGCTTTCACGTACGGACTGTACGCTTCTTCAGATCTATTTAATTGTAACAAGACTTCTTCCTTATATAGCACAGTTAAATGATGATCAATGTCAATTATCCACTTAATAAGTTAATTAACAAAGTTGATTGCAAAAAACAGTTGTGGCTATTAAAGTATGAGTGCAGTATTAAGAATGTAGGTAGCTGTCTCAACATATAAATAGACTAAAAATAAAAATAAAACAGAGAGATTCATCCCTTATTACATAAAATTTCTAGCGCTTAAATAATTTTTGTGAATAAATAAACAAAAACATTTTATATATAACTATATTCACTAAAGAAAGAAATTTAGTTAAAGAATATCAATGTGCAAAAACGCATTTAAAAAGCATATATATATCTAAGACAGTTGGTTACACATTATAGTAAAATAAAATAGAATAAAAATAAACCTAACATCATTGTATGTATCTTCATAATGTTTAGTAATTGTGTAATGTATCATGAATAAGGCTAATGTAAGAATTTATGTATGTATATATAATATAATATCTTTCATGAAGACAAAAAACACACAAAGTATGAAACACTCATAAAACGCTCATAAAAAGGGGAACCAAAATGTAACTCTCTATCTATTTAGAATAAATGTATTTGTCAAGATTGACTTATCAAATCTGTCTATCCTAACATGTTGTATCATAAAATTGTACATATTAGTTTGAAAGAGGCTCAATATAAGTTATTTATGAAACACAAAACTGAAGTCATGAAAATATAAAATATGAAGTATATAAAAGTACATATAGAATGTATAAGAAATATATATATCTGGAATATATAAACATGTAAATAATCAATATATAAATTAATATGTATATATAAAAATAATTGTTATTATATTGAAACATTAAAATGTATGTAGATTATATTATAAAATGTATTCTAATAAGAAAAAAATTAAAAAGTTAAAAAGTAAAAATGGGAATCATATTCAGTAAGTCTTAACAGGATATCAATCTAGCTTCAAAAATAATGCAGATATTTATGTATGAATAATAATAGATTATATCTTATTTATAAAAATACTCAGTGTGATCAAATTATATGTAATACTCAAAATATTTAAATATTCATTTCAAACTTCTCTTTTTAAGTACTGATCTGATGCTAATGTACTGATTCAAACCTGGAGTATAATGTGCTTTAAAACGGAAAATCCATTCTAATTCTATACTTTCTAATTCATTGAAGGTATCACCCTTCCTATTACTTAAGTGCACAAGTTGTAATGTTCTAAATTTGAAACTATGACCAGAATTAATTGTTATATGTTTAGCTAGGGCATTTTTCTGGTCATTCTTCCTAATATCATATATATGGTTATATATGCGTTCTTTCAGGGATCTTGTTGTCATTCCTATATAGAATGCATCACAATCCTGGCAATTTGCTAGATATATCAAATTAGAGCTGGTACAGCTCGATCTAAAAGTTGGTTTAAAATTAATGTCTAACCTAGGATATGTATAATTTATGTCATTGGAAATGTAGCTGCATATATTGCATGTATTGCATGGATAGGTCCCTAGCTTGTTGTAACTGGTCAGTCTATCCATGTGGTCTAATTGTATCACATTGCATGCCTTCTTGAAATTCCTGTTGTTCTTTTCAACACATAATAGTCTCTTTAGGTTCTTACTGTTGGTATATAAGAACCTTGGTTTTGCTCCCACTAGCTTCTTTATATCTTCATTCGTAAGGAGAATGTACCAATTTTTTTGTATAATCTCAATAATAGATCTATTATCGCTAGTGTATCTAGTTTAGAAAGGTATAGAGTGTTTCTTGAAATAATGTCCCCCTTGAACTTGGTGTGGACTTGTTCTCTGTATAAATGGGGCTTGAGATAATCGAAGAGACTGTTTTACTGATTGAATCAGATCCCCACTATATTTTCTCTCTATAAACATATCTTCCAGTTTTGATATTTGTTTCACTCTGTCTTCATTGTCCTTGCATAATTTATTGATCCTAGTATATTGACTTTTTATGATATTGCGAAATATGTGTCTGGGATGCATGCTACTATATTCTAATAATGTATTTTTCCAACATGGTTTCCTAAAGATAGTATGGTATAAATGACCATTATCATCTTTGGTAATGGTGATATCAAGAAAGTTTATCTTAGTTATGGAATGTTCAATAGTGAACTTGAAAAAAGAAGTAGTAGATTCTAAGTATTGTACAAATTCTAAGAATTCTTCTAGTACGCCATTCCAAAAAATTATGATATCATCCACAAAACGTTTGTATAATAGAATCTTTTTAAAATTTATGTGATTGAATAAGTGCATGCATTCCCAGTAATGAACCACTAGGTTTGCATAGGTATTCGCACAGGGAGTGCCCATGACCACTCCCCATTGCTGTAGAAACAAGGTGTTATCATACATGAAGACATTATTGTTTAGTATAAGTTCAAGAATAGCATTTAAGAGAATCTGTTCATTAGTATTAAATCTGCCTGTGTCATGAATGATATGTCTAATAGCTTCTGAACCATAACTATTTGGTATGGATGTGAATAAATTCTTCATGTCCATAGTTATTAGAAGACAACTGGCAGGAATTCCCTCTTTAAAATCTCCTAGTACATCTAGCAGCTGATACGTATCTCTTGAAATGGATGCAATACCATGAACAATGGGTCTTAATTTCTTTTCTATATACACTGACATTGTTTCTGTGACCAATCCATCTCCAACTACAATTGGGCGTAGAGGTGGTGTTATTATGCCCTTGTGTATTTTAGGCAATCCTTTTATGTATGGGATCTTAGGTTGTTCTATTAAAAAGTACAGATAAAGTTCATGGTCTATCTGTCTGCACATTAAAAAAAAAGAAACTTTAACATACCAACACAAAGACTGCTGTCATTCATGCCTTCCTATAACATTTAATTTAAGACATATATAAAAGCAATTATTAATTCATGTAATTAAAAACAATAACCAGTCTTATCAAGTTCTGATGTTATATAAATCCATCTTCACAAGACAAAACAATTATATCATATAATTTTACAACTGTATCTAAATTTGAACTAACTTTCTTGGATAAAGACAGAATATGTTCTTATTGTACATTATTTTAATGTATTCATAACAATAATCATAATCTATTCTTGATGATACAGAATTTTAAATATACATTTTGAAAAGTCAGTCCCTGGGATTCATGAAGCTTGCACCAGGCGCAGGCGTAGTACAGGCGGTATAATGCCAAATATGGCCGCCGAGCGATTCAGGTACGATCCAATTCCACTTGCACTACCAGCGTACGCCAGATCTGCGTAGCCCTTGGCTTAGGTATGCTAATCACCCCATGCACAGTGCCACACCATGCAAATAAAGGTACAAAGCGATTCATGAAGTGGTGCAGGCATAGCGTAAGCCCACAGAAATGTAAACCAAAAAAAAAAAAAAATGGTTTACATTTTTCCAAACAGAACATCGGAGCTATGAAAGCGGACCAGACTCATGTATTACAAAGTTAACATGTTCCAATGGGCTAAATATACAGTCAATGGCATGAGAAAAGATGCACAACACCTACAAAACAACATTTAATGTCATGTCCACAGTAACGCAAAGTACAACCGCAGGGCATGTGTGCGCAAACTGGAACACAAAGAAAATATATACAAATGTCATAAAATCGCAATGTAATACAAATCATGATTTCACCATAATACTCAATGGTATGCATGGTACACCACAACCAAGCTGCAAGGGTTGCTAAGGGTCTGTGACAGTGTTTGGCGTGGTAACTAGGAATTAGTAGTCAATGCCATGCAAATGAGGCAAGTAATAGTGAATCGCAAATGTCCCGCCGGACTAAGGATGTACCATACGGCGCAGCGCTACAACACCGAGGAGTAGTTTAGAGGTATACATGATATCAGCAGTGGGGTGTGCCACCGTAGCTGTAAGCACATTGGAGCAATGCAAATCTGGCCTGGCTGTTGCTAAGCAAAGCCGCAGGACAGGGGTGGGGATGTAGGTATAGCATTGTTTAGCTGAGAGCACATATGGTGCCCGAAAGCGCATGTGTACGAGGATGAAAACGTGCCTGAAACCCGGTAAGCGGATGCACGCGCCGTGCACCATAGCTCAAACAGGAAGGTTAGGGGAAGAAAATAAGGAAATGATGCAGTAGGGTAATTGGAGTACAACTGAGCAATTAACACCTATTAACTCACAGTGGGCAATCGACGGCAGCGGACAAGTCTGCTCGCAGAAACCTGCAAAACAGGATAGGGGAGGTGTTGGATTGCAAAGAAAAGAGAACTGTCATAGCAGAGCAAAGCAAACCTGCAGTAGACCAGCCATAGAACACATTACACAAGATAAGCCAGGTTTAGGAAAGTACAAATGAAAGCAGGCTGCTAGATGCATGCCAGAAAATGGGAGGTGAAACGTTAAGAAATGTAAAGGGAAGGGCAAGAGGTAATCCATGGCAGCCAAATGTAATTCAACACCAAAGGCACCACAATAGTAGTACCTGTCATAAAACACATAAGATACCCTGTAGCTACGGTCGTACATACACACCCTATGACATCATCAGTGTTCACAGCACAATAGTATAAAGTGTGAAAGCACCTCACACACACCTGTGTATTCCCAAACACTGCACCATCGGTGTAAACAGATGGGGAACTTTTACAATGTACATGTTGGGAGCTGCCATAGCTGTGATTCATCACCATGTGTTAGAGACTGAAGGTGTTGTATAGGATGATGCTGACAACCACCGCAGGCCCCAGAGGAGGAGAAGAAGAGTGTTCAGACTAAGGGTAACCTACCAGAGGCTACATGATCTGGAGATAGTAGAGTGTTACAGGGTGGACAGGGACACCTAACAGCAAATAGTTGAGCTGTGCCAGCCATGCCTGAGATCCAGAAACAACAGAGGGGAACCCATCCGAGTAGACACAAAGGTATGTGTAAGCTTGTGAATACTAGCCACAGGTACCTTTCAAAGGCCAACTGGAGATATAATGGGGATCTCACAGGCATCAGCATCCAGGGTACTACACCAGTTCCTGGATGCCATGTTACCACATGCCAATGAGCATATATACTTCCCCCAAACTCAGGAGGAGTTGGCCAGCAATATGCATCTCTTCCACCATGTGGCACACTACCCGGAGGTACTGGGTGTGATAGACTGCACACACATACATATCAAGTCACCACCCGGTGAGCATGGTAGGCGCTACATAAACCACAAGGGATACCACTCCATCAACTGCCAGATCGTGTGCAATGCCCAGGGCATTATTATGTATGTGTGTGCAGGCAGCCCTGGAAGCTACCATGACTCCCACAACTGGCATGCCTCACAGCTGTATCAAGTATTCGTCAGGGGGGACATCCCACATGGCCACCTTGTGGGGGATGCTGGCTATGCACTGGAGCCGTGGATGATGACTCCCATCAGAAATGCACACACACCCATGCAAGAACACCATAATGAGGCACACGCACAAACCAGAATCATCATAGAGCGTGTGTTCGGGATGCTGAAATCATGGTTCTGTTGCTTGGACATATCTGGTGGAGCCTTGCAGTACTCTCCAGGCACGTGTGCCCACATCTTCATAGTATGCGCCATGCTACATAATATGATCCTGCGGAAACAGCTGCAGCAGGGACATAATGGTGAAGGCCCTCACAGCCCACCACAATTGCCAAGGCCATCACAGGCACAGAGGGATTCAGACCACGAGCACCCTGTGCCAGCCCCAGTAGGCAGACGGAGGCGTGCCCAATATGCCTAAACCTTGGCAAAGAGGGAACGTATAGCACATACTCTGACAGTGTAGGCCCCTACAGACTGACACACCACTCCACCTGCACACACAGTAAAATGGATGGCACACACACACGACCACCTGTAAATTGTAATGTATAGGTGGCCTACTGTGTGAATCCTACATAGGCAGCCCTCAACCATTGCACACACAACAGCTATTGGAACAAGGAATGTCAACACCTGAACAGTACACGCACCTATCAGCATATGTTGGTACTGTATGTATAGGTTCCTAGGTACATCGGTAGGTACACGCCCGGTTGTCAGAGGCCATTCATCAATCAAGGCAAACAGTGTCTGCCGTCGCCATCACATCGAGTAACCAACTGTCCCTCAGTGGAGCAGAGCCAATTGCGGGATCCATGTGTGTGATCACTGTTCCCCACACACTCTGCATGGATTCCCTTGTGTGTTAATGAGGGGCTCTATATAATGTAATCATGGATGTAGTGGCAAAGCATGGGGTGTACCCATGACAGGTATCTGTCACCCCAGCATGCTCCACCTATGGTTGTGTGAAGGTGTAACACATTATAGTGTGTGGCTCACTGTGACATATATTCCCAATGTTGGAGCACATCCATTAAACATCACTTGGACATACTATTAATAGGTCTCATCCATATGTAAACTAACTGAGTTACCCATTTGATTGCAGTATGGAGTAACAGCCATAGTACAGTCCACATACAAAACACCATAACACCATAACACATGTACAAATCCCAGATGCCCAAGTGGTAAATGCACTGACTGTCGTGCATGTTCCCAGGTCCACGTCCTGCAAGGGACGTTACGTAATCCCGAAGGCACAAATAATGGATGTTGGATGCAGGTCATCAGATCAGGTTTAGCACATGTTAGCGGGAATATGCGTTGCCCAGTGCTGGTAAGCATCGTTTAAACATGATTATACGGATATGCACGAAACAGGGCTAAGCTTCTCCGAATATCACTCAGATCACGGTCAATGATGTCCAGAACAGGTGAAACCAGCATTATTCACCCCTGTACTAATAGTGCCTGCTCTGAAGGGTAAAACGATCACTGCCAGGATTAGAACACGCAATCATGTACACAATCACCTAATACTAAGCTACCCAAGATGTACCAACGGCAGGTGTGTAATGTGACAGGTTCAAACACAAATGTGTGGAGTCCAGGAAACAGTATACACCGACATGTACACAATGAAAGGTGTATTCTCCCTCTCACTCTCTCTCTCTCTCTCATATATATATAATAGAGATAGAAAGGGTGATAGAGAGATATATGTTGATATATACGGATTCACCTATATCTGCAAATATATAGATAGGTCAACGACATGTACACAACCATGGAGGTAGAAATAAATAGGATACTGCCAACTATAGAATGTGTCACATACCGACACGCATAATCATGTGGCTTAAAGACCGAAAGAACACAGTACCGGAACACTGGAACCGCATGTAATATTATCACGATATTAAGGGACATTTAGTTATTGCTGCCGGTGTTGCGGTCCACGTAGGTACTGTGTTCAACTGTATTTGTGATTGCTGTAGTCTGTGTATGTGTGTGTTGAGAGTGCCGGGTGCGTTTCCATGGGACTATAATGTGTGTGTGTGTGTGTGTTTGCATCGTGTGTCTGTTAGTGCTAACTCGGAGGTAGATCATTACGGTAGGTGTGGTTATAGCTGGCCGTAGGCCTAAGGTTACCACCTGTCCCACTTTAAGAGGGACAGCCCCTCCCTGGGTAGTTGTGTCCTGACATAAAATATTAAAAAGTGCAAATGTCCGAGATTGTAGGACATAATTATGTCCCATATATTAAGTAATAGTTGCATTAAATAGTTATGACTGTATCTACAAAACGTAAATGTTACATGAAACATGATAAGTAGCTAAAGTGCTACAAGAATAAGTATGTATTCAGGATAAAAGTATGTTCTATCCTGTGTACTGACCGTGGGTAGGTGTCAGCCTGTAAACACTGATGTGTGTCCTGCAAATGTCCCACTATGGCCATTTGAAAAGGTGGCAACCCATGCCAAAGAGGTTCAGTCACCAACACAACTGCAATGAGTGCAAATATCTGTGACAGAAATACACGAAACAGCTGTCATTTAGTAACATTCCTTTACATATCACTGTATTTCCAGAGGTATGGAAGTATCAACCTCACCTGCATACTATATAGAAACCAATTAACAATGGCTGAATGTATAAGCCCGTAACAACCATAGTTCAGTCTACTAACTGATAGGTCTTCAATTAGGGAAGGAGCCCACACACATATATGGAATATGTAGAAATGCAGTCACTACAAACCTGTATATGCTATGTACACCCACCTACATCTCCCCCACACCTGAAACAATTGCAATACAGACTGTAATATCATCACAAACATCCACTCACTCAATTACATCTGCAGAGGCGTTAACATACCTTGTGAGAGACACATTTGTAAAGGCGCCATGTGAAATCGTAGCTGCTGTATAATGGAACAGGCGGCGATGTTACAGGTTTTGTTTGCAATAGTCCCTTATCAGACGGTTGAGATGACAGGTACACTCACATGTAGAACCACATACTCTAGCCGTCACACACAATCCACAGGGGGACATGAATTCAAAATATCCATGTCTCTACAAATAGCAGTTGCAATTAGGGTTACCACCTGTCCCACTTTGCAAGGGACGGTCCCTCTTTGGGCAGTTGTGTCCTGACAAAAAATTTAAAAAATGGCAAATATCCTGAGATTTTAGGACAAAATTATTTCCTATATTTTATGCCATAGTTGCATAAAACAGTTATTTTCTATCTAAAATACCTAAATGTTATAAGAAACAGAATAAGCAACTAAAATGCTACAAGAATAAGCTTTTATTTAGGCAAAAAAGTTAAGTTCTATCCTTTGTACTGACCGCGGGTATGTGTTGGCCTGTAAAATCTGATGTTTGTACCAAAAATGTCCCACTTTGGCCATTTGAAAAGGTGGCAACCCTAAGTTGCAATTCCTCACAACAAAACACATACAGGCCGTCTCCCCAAAGATAGGGCAACGCCCAAGTGGAGAATTCAATTATACCCCACTGTTGCCGCGTAACTGGCGAATGGAGTAGCTGCACAGCTGATGTGCATGTAATAATTTACTCAGGAACACCAATTTGCGACAGGAAACCACGTTACAGGTATCGACGTATATAAGGATGACTTGCCATACATTCAAACCATATGCTCATACCATAGAACCGTTTAAACAGTAAAGGTGTAAGAGAGATATTTATGAAGATTCGGAATGCTAACAAGGTATGTAGAACACTCAGTATGTTAGTGTATGTAGAGCCTGTTTTGTATTAATTAAAAGTGTACGCAATGCATAAAGTGGGAAAAGGTATTATGTAGTGATGTCTTGTTGAGCATAGTAACGCTTGTAGAAATTGTGTGTCCTGCTGTGGGCCACAAGGTAAACATCACATACACCACAAGGGATGTTACATGAGGGCTTTAAACAGAACAATTCCACACCACCTGCCATCAGTGGTAGGGTATGTCCAACAAGTACTTGCCATAGCAGGGGATAGTATATGTTGATATACTGTCACAGTAGGCACGTGTATGGGCATATAATGACAATAACATGCCTAAGGTGGTCCTGCTGTGCAAGTATGCTTTGCATTATGGGATAATGTGTAAAATATGTATAATGTACAGTATTGTAGGTAGCTATGTCAGATATTCTACACAGCATAACTGTTATATCATGCAAACAAAAGGTATCGTCTATCGGCATGTACAATACACAATGACAGGATACATATGGCTTGTAGTCACGGGGCACTGTAACAGCATGATAGCTAATCAAAATGGAAGAGCTACTCAATCAACCATGCACAAAGGACATGTAATAGCTTCACAGGTTCATAGTGAGGTACTATGCTGTCTGGCAAGTTTATGTGTAAGCCCAACTACAGTGTTTACACCGGTGGCACCTCTCTAGGGTAGTGTCCTGTCTGTGAACAGCAGAGCCATGTGTTACCTGCACCTCTGTACAGTATAGCCACTGCAGTGATCCCTGGCGTATCAGTGTGACTGCCTACAGAGTCACCTATGACCGGTGTGTTGAGTATGTTTTAACACCCTATTGGCTGCAGTTGATGGGCACACATGAGTCTGTGGGCTATAAGTAATTGTTGTTGTGTTTGGTGATAGGGGCTGACTTTGGTGCCTACACAGAGTATGGAGAGGTTCTGCAAATGTCATACTCATACTATGTGTGGCCTGTGGTGGTGGAGATCTAGTGAGACTATGTGAAGAGTGGGGTGTGTTGCAAATGTTAAACGTCCCCACATGAATGTCAGGTTCAGTCTGAGTTGGTGACAGCATTACCCCCAGCATGGCTACATATGTGCATCTCCCACAGGCTGTAGTGTCGTATGTTGGGAGGTGAGCATTGACTGTGTACATGAGACAATTGCTCTATTGCCACATGTTTGCCATATTCATCATATAGACAGGCAATAGCACTGGTAAGTGACACTTGGACATGCCTGTATATTCAACCATGTCTCACAAGACATGTGAGTTACATGTGTACAACAGCTGTTGTACTGTAAGCAAGCTGGAAATGTAAGGACAGACAGTGTACTTGTAAGAAATTAGTTGGAATGGGTGCTATAGTAATTAGTAGCTCATGAAGTGCTTACATGTTCTGAACAAGTGCTGAGCATGAATATGCAATACAGATAGGGTGTTGGATAATATCAACCCACTGCAACCCACAAGTGGAGACGACAGTCATAATTGGAGGCACTGCACTATTACCCTGCTGAGTATGGTCTGCAAGTCTATGAACCTTTATCAATGTAGATGTTAGCAGTACAGAAGTAGATGACAGTATGGATGATTTCACACTGCATAGCATACCTGTGACAGGTCATAGAACATCATCACCCATACCGTGTTCCAGCTACACTGATTATACTAGATGTACCTTCGTATATCACAGCAGTGTTCTACCAGTGGCCTGTTGACAGAAGAAACACTACAAAAGGTGTCTGAGTGACATGTGCATATCACGCCAATGGCAGCTACAGTAAAACAGGGTTAATGTTTTGTACTCCCCCCTCATTGTAGCCCATACCACACAGACAAATGGGAGGCATCTGTGTATGTAAGGATGTGAATGGCCATGATCTAGCAGCAATAGCTGTCTCAATGTTGTGGACAACATATAGAATGGGCTTTGTGGGTGAGGTGTGTGACATATGTGCACAATCTGACAGCTGATAATAGCATTGTTACCGCTAGGTGAATAACCCTGTACCCATTAACTATCACCTAGGCAGCGGTCAACATTATGGACACTGTGTAAGGGATGGTGCTGTGCAGTTCACCTCCCTGAGTTGGTGACGTCTCCAGGCCTATTAGGTAGTCATACGAGGCACCCATGTCATGACAGGGTACCATCCATGAGCATGGAGATCTTTGGACAGGCATACTCAGCACTTGGGTAACCAATATCGGATCACATATCACCTTTAAGGGGTATTGGCCATGCGTGGATGGGCGATACCAGCCTTCACAATCCCCACCTCCACTATGCAGCATGCTGGCTACCTTGCATAAAGACATGTGCTACACTGTGATGTTGGACATGCTACATGTACATATCCTGATCTGAAAGACATACGTCATGGACAGCCACCATCCTACTACAAGGATCGCCACATGCTGGACAGATCCCTTTGCCATACATGTTACATACTCCTGCCATACCATGCAACCCTGTCCATCAAAGCTGCACATGTCATCTCTGTCATACATGGTGCGATGACTGCATGATAGATGTATTATTAACTGTCTGGATCAGTAATGTGACACTGATGCACCTCGCGGTGACAAAATGGCTGTTGGATACAGCTAGAAAACCTTGCCCGTACATGCTATAGTGGATAACCATCCCTGTGAATGACGTCCGGCTAGCCATTGTCCCATGTCTATCACATGTGCAACACAGGTGATACGTGGCAGGATGTTGAACTGCTGTACAGTGCCATGTAGATGTATATGGAAAAACACATGCATGTAAAGGTTTCCGTGCATATGTGTGCATTGTCACTGCTCATGTCCATTAAGGCAGTGTATGTGTTGATATGTGACATATACACAGCATCAAGGTCAACAGCATTACTGTGGACACATCCAGGCATGTGCTGATAGGTAAGAACACCAGTACAGGCAAACAGACATGCCCACATCAAGACAGCATTCACATGGAGTATGAACAATGTAATGAGGTGACACACATATATGGTGATGATATCCAATGCATAATGGGTGTTACATGTGTGTGACACAAACATGTCAGTCATGTCAGTGTCATGACGATTTGCAAAGATAACTGTTCAGATGTACTAGCTTTAATACAAATGTATGTGCAGCTGTATCTCTGTACATCTCTGTGATACTCTGACCTGTTTCCATCATTATGTCTTCCAGATAATGCCTCGTTTACACCTGCCAGCTTATAGCCGCCTGGAGGATGATGCCCTTATCCTGTACCTCCATGAGAACTATGAGGTGTTGTTCAGCCATGTGCCACAGCATGCCCAGCAGCATGATGACCTGTGGCAGGACCTTCGCAGGAGGGTTAATGATGTGGGTGGCCATAATCGCACCTACCAGCAGGTGTGCAGACACTGCACGGACCTGATATGACATGTGAAACAGCGTGCCAATGCAATTGCCAGGGAACAAGGTGGAACAGGTGGTGGGCCACCAACCCAGCCCCCACTCACACCCACAAAGGAGCTACTGGCCAGCCTGAAGACACCCTCAGAACAGCATCCACAAACACTAGCTGCCATCGTGGAGTTGGGTGTCTCCCAACCAATGAGCCTGGAGTTGCCTGGTAAGTCACTACTGCACATATGACTATTATATCCCATTTAGTTGTATGTGTCACTGTACAATATGTAATGTAACATCATATGCAAGGTATGTTTACACACATGCCGTATACTACAGTATGCTACCCTGTGTATGCACACATGTGCATACTATATGCTACTGTACAGGTGAATGTGTTAACATGCACAGTGCACCCTGTGGCTGTCATACAGTCATGGATAATGTTCAAACTGCTGTTTCACCCCTATACAGGTACCTCTGGCGTGCCACACAGACATCAGTCCATTGCAGGTGAGACAGTTATCAGTATCAGGCATGTTAATGCATATATCTATTCGCCATGTGGCCAGTTAAAACATGTACCCATAATGTATGGTCCAGTCACAATATACAGGTCGCATCTGTCATCATTCACACTGGCTACCCATGTGCAATATATACAAACTAAATGAAACACCGACATGAAACCACAGTATCTGTCATTGCTAGATGTGTGGACAGCTGTGCATACAATAGTGGAGGTGTTCAATGTAGGCATATGTACTATACATTGGAACAACACATGTGTGGTACGCAAACAGTACCACACAGTGAGCTGGGATATGGGCAACCCACAGAAGTCACCATTGTGTAATATGCCCCTGCAATGGGTGCACACATTGTGATGTGCCATCTGACATGTCCCATACATGTAGTGTTCCGGCTGCAATATTGTCTCACTATCCCATAATACATACCCCACATACCAAACATACAACCCGTTGTCTGCATAGCTCTGTGGACAGTGACATATCTGACATCTATGGGTGTATGTCATATGGGACAACACAGACATGTGAGACAGATGGCCATCACAAACATTTGGCCAACACATGTTCACACATGGCCATGGAGGATGGCCAGAGACATGTAGCCACACAGTAGATGTGATGTGTATACACCCTGTTGCACATTGTCCACACATGGTCCAACTGTAGCCTTAGTTGACTGATTATATAGTTGATGTGGAACACTGGACATCCTAAAAGCCTGTGCACAGCTAGTGGAGGTGTCACTTAATTCGACCATATAAGATGTGTTGAACATCACGACTGTGTCATAGCATGACAGTAGTCACCTGTACAGCTTCCACAGACATTGACACCACATCAGGCCACAGATACCGTACATTTCCCTTGCTGCTGTAGGACATCACTGTCAGCCATGCACCTTGTGTGTGTGGTACATTAATGTCATGTGGGACATGGTGTATTGACAAGTCTGCCATGTGTGGACATGGTTGAGACTTTGTAGTAGTTGTGCAGGGGTGTCATCCATAGGTCTTCCAGTAACCTGTCACATGACACAGCATGGTTTGGTGTGTATACACCTCAGCGACATGGGTCACAATCCACAGTTATGTAATGTGTATGCACGCAGTTATGGCTATGCACTGTGTGCGTATTACACACTGTATAGCAATATAGATGCCTCATGATGCCATGCAATGGCACAGTGTCTGTACTTCACACTGTATAGCAATGTATATGTCTCACACTACCCTTCAATGCTCATGCACATTTGCTAAAAGTGCATTCTATCTGTAGGGCATACAGACAACACTGCAATGTGATACCCATTACAACGCTTTACATGTGTCAGGACACCATTGTGTTAGACATGTATGCATGTCAATGCACACATCAGCAGATTACATGTCAAGGTCACTTCAGCCATGTGTACTGTTAACCTGTGCTGGTCCACATGGTGTATCACAGGGATGCATGCTTACTACCATGATTGTGTGAACTGCATGGCTACTGATATGACACCTGCTTGCTGTTGTGTGCAAACCAGGGAGGTATGCTAACTACCACTATTAATGTCTGAGCTGCATGCCGTCTGCTGTATCACATGCATGCTGCATGCCGTCTGTCAAATCACATGCATGGTGTGTCTGTGTGTCTGTGTCTGTGTATCTGTGTGTCTGTGTGTCTGTGTGTGTCTGTGCATGTCTATTGTAATGTAAAATCTTTCTTTGCATTCACAGGTGATGTAGGTGCGTTACCCTCCTATGGTCCATCTGATGTTAGTGTCCCCACAGATGAACATATGCATGAGGTACAGGCAGGGTTGTCAGGGGCTGAATCTGTGACAATGGTTGCCATCCCAGCTATGTCCCCCTCTTCCCCGCACATAGTTCTCATGCCAACACATACCCCATCACCAGTGGCCATAGAGGAAGGACAGTCAGTGTGTGTTAGCTTGGAACAGGAACATGTGGTGGCTGCAGAAGGTGTGTCTCCACACCATGGTGTCAGTGTAATGACTGCAGATGTGCCACAGAGGCATGTGGCCAGTGCCGCTCATAGGAGGACCTCTGGCAGACATGCACCTGCAGGACAGAGCGCAGCAGCTGGTGTCACCAGATGCATGTTCCAGACTGTAATGGCGGCACAGGCACGTGCTGAATGGCAGAACAGAGAAGGGCAGAGGCTTCAGAGGGCTGCTATCTGTACTCTAAATGACAACATCCAGGCATTGGCAAATGCTCAACAGCAGATTGCTGATGTTCTGGACAGGTGATTGGGTGACATGGTTGGAATCCCTGACCGTGGCATGGCAATCCGCGAGCGTGAGCTTTCTGTGCTGAAACATCTCATAGGATTGAGGTGTAGGCCACGTGGACGTAGGCCAGCTACACCACCTAGTGCAGGTTAACGTGAACGAGCCACCTCACATGCCCGCTCCCATAGTGCAGGTAGCAGTAGCAGTGCAGCTGGTGCTGTGCTGTCCACACCAGGACATGGCAGGCCATGTGGACGTGGCCCTGGATATTCTCAGTGGGGACACAGTTCCAGTGGACACGTGTCATCGGACAGTAGCCAATCTGTACCTCCGCCTGGTAGTGCCCGTGCAACCCCTGGCAGGCACAGGTCACATGGCCGTGGCCAGACACAGTGAGCTGTACATCCTTTTCTGTACAATCTGGAGCTGTCAATAATACCCTTATGCAGGCCTGATGAAAGGCAGAACTGTGTGCACACATACACGCACACAGCAGAAACATCTGTAGGGCACCGCAACACCAACATGCATAATGACCACACATGTCTAATCAGATCACCGGCCCTTACCCACACACATGATGTCATCCACTGGTGCAGCCTATGCCCCTGGCAAACATTATCACCCTGTGCATATGATGATGCCTGTGCCGCATCCCTGTCATCCACACCATTGGTGCAGGGACATGCTCATATGGTCTGATGTACAGGGTGAACAGAATAGTGAGATAAGTGTATATTACATTAGTTGTGTACTGTTGATATGCACCAGGCATACCATGTAGTACAGGTTTATAATGCATTGTTATATGTTGACAGTACGTGCCTTGGTAACAACGGTAACAGCATGTTGGTAATTATGCCCTGCTTCCCTCCTTAAGGTCTACTTGCATGTGCCAATAAGTAGCATTGTTTGCAGTTTCACATGTGTAAATGTGGAGTACTCAAAGGCATGTATGGCAATACCAGCATGCTATACGTAGCCTCAACCTCACTGTTAGAAAGGCTACCATTCCACAGATGTCCACACATCTACTGATCCAGAAGCATGTGGGCTGTTTAATAGGCTACAGTGGCTAGAGACGTGACATCCATACCAGGTCACATCACAGGTATGGTGACATGGTGCGGGGGGTTTACACAGCGGTCTGGCCGATGATAACGTTAGAGGCCACTTGATAGCACGAGGCCTCACTGTGTAGCAGTAATACACTGTCACATTACAGGATGAGAACACACACAGACATACACAGAAATGCACAGTAACATGCACACACTCACGGGGTCAACAACACTATAACGCACACTCAATAGTGTTGAGGTGAGGGGCCTCTGCCTATGTGGTAATCACCCTCACAGTACTGTGCACCCACACAACGTGACACAGAGAATGAATATGTACTAGTAGCCAGTAAGGCTGAGACCGATGGCATCAACAGGGTAGTAGACTGCATCACCATGAGGGGTTAGGGATCCTGTCTGTTCTGTATGGTAGCATACACCCTCACTCCATGCACCAGACAGCCATACATACATACACACACACACACACTGTGGAGTCCACAAATGTCATTCACATACAGATAGCTGACATGTGTGTGATACACACACCACCCCTGCCTATGTCATGCTTTTTACACTGCAGTATGTACAGATCTTTACAACAGTGTACAGGGGTGTGTAACAATTGGGATGTATTCCCCACCATACGTGGCATATATGGTCACACAAGCAAACACACATGGCAGTACTGTGAATCATACACCTGCTATATGATGATACGTCTGACAGACATGCAGCAGTTTTGGCTGCATTATGTGTACCAACGCTACCTTCGGCAATTGTGCTGCTATATGCACACGGGAGGATGTAAGTGTTGCAGGTGTCAAGTGATTTACAGTCAGTAACAACCTGACCACTGTGTAGGTTGTATGTCTTCACCTTCAAGTAACAGTAACATAGCGTACTGTTTGCACATGTAATGGTAGGATGGCTTGTGACACACCTGTGAGCCGTCTTCAGCAAACATCCATCTGCAAAGGTGGATCACCACTTTATGTACACACATCCATCCATACCTCATGTACATCCTACCGTACTGTCAGTATTTCACCATATACAGGTGTCAATGATGGGGCTGCATTGCAACTGCATGTTGTAGTTAGGCACAGATGAATGACATACATCAGCTACTGCACATGCATGGTAGCTGCATGCACACCACTACATGTACATGTGTGTTGGTCCTACATTCCTGTCATGTAGCCATGTTTATATGCATTGCAATTGGTGGACATGTGTGATGACATACATAACACATGGACTGTTGTATGATATGATGGTTGTCATGGGTAACTAGTACAGAGGGAATGTTACCTCAGTCAACATTGCTACCTTATGTACTGTTAGCATTCAACAGCCATAGACCTACCTTCCATGTGCATGCGTGTGATTGCTGTAGCCACTTGTCTGCACGGAGGACAGCAAAAGCTATGCTATGTACATATGTGTTGTGTGTGTGTGTGTGTGTGGGCCATGTACATATCCACTGTGATTACATGTATGTCATATCCAAACATGAGTGTTCTTTGGTGTACAGCGACAGTCATCTGTTACAGCTGTGTAAGACCCAGGGCCCCTGTTATGTGTAGAGCCGACCTGGTTATGAACAGTGGTATCATTGCATTGCATAACACATGATGGAACCCTGTCAGTGCATGTGTAGTCTGCACAGTTGCTCTAGACCTATGTACAGTCCACTGGTCATGAGTCACATGGTGTCGTAGTAATGTATGGATGTGTGTTGCTGGTCCAAGGACATGGTGATGTCTGAGGGATACATAGTAGAATGCAACATTTACCACTGATATGCACCTGAGACATCTGTGATGGCTCTTGAGTGTGTACTGGTCAGTACATGTGAGTGGCCTTCATGTATGTGGGGACAGTAACACCAAACTGTGCCCTTCCATGTTTAGAATTTGTGTGCATGCAAGACAGCCCTTCACTACTACTAGGTGTGTGAGCATGCCCAGTATGCTGTTGTGTAGATGGACACACAGTACATTCCAAACTGTGCCCTTCCATGTTTAGAATCCGTGTGCATGCAAGACAGCCCTTCGCTACTACTAAGTATGTGAGCATGCCCAATACGCCATTGTGTAGATGGACACACAGTACATTCCAAATGGGCATATGATACTAAGTGTGTGAGCATGCCCAATGACACCTTGTGTCAGTTATGTGCCTCTGTGTATGGGCATGACCATTGAAATCCTGTATAGCGATGGTGGTCATCCAGGCAACAGATGTCCATACCCCACGTCAGGATGGATTCCTACATTGAACACACTGGTTGACTGTCTTGAAGGGTGTACTGTCTGTGGCGCATCTCGTATCTATGTAGTGTTGTTATAGTGCTCCGTAGATAGGCAGTTGTCCCGCTCACACCACTGCCGTGTGTTTGTCTACGTCTACCTTGGGACAGTAATATGCTTTTAGACTGCTCACTCTCTATACATTCCCTATCAGCGTCTTTGCCTTTGTGGATGATGTCATCCACCTAGAAGTATGCCTCTGGGAGTACTGTGTTTCAGTAATCTCGGTAGCGCGTTCTGTAACAGAGTAATACTGTAGTGTGATAAGGTAGTTAGGTGTATGTTCAACTCCCAGCCCTGCCAAGTGTGTGTGTGTGTGTGTGTGTGTGTGTGTGTGTGTGTGTGTGTGTGTGTGTGTGTGTGTGTGTTTCCAGCTGCCTGGGGACAGAGTAATGCTTTTAGACGGCTCACTCCCCATACATTCCCTATCAGCGTCTTTGTCTTTGCGGATTATGTCATCCACCTAGAAGTATGCCTCTGGGAGTGCTGTGTTCCAATAATCTTGGTAGCGCGTTCTGTAACTGCGTAATGCTGTAGTGTGATAAGGTAGTTAGGTGTATGTTCGACTCCCAGCCCTGCCAAGTGTTTGTGTGTGTGTTTCCAGCTGTCTGGGGATAGAGTAATGCTTTTAGACGGCTCACTCCCCATACATTCCCTATCAGCGTCTTTGCCTTTGCGGATGATGTCATCCACCTAGAAGTATGCCTCTGGGAGTGCTGTGTTCCACTAATCTCAGTAGCGCATTCTGTAACTGCGTAATGCTGTAGTGTGATAAGGTAGTTAGGTGTATGGTCAACTCCCAGCCCTGCCAAGTGTGTGTGTTTCCAGCTTCCTGGGGACAGAGTAATGCTTTTAGACGGCTCACTCCCCATACATTCCTTCTCGGCGTCTTTGCCTTTGCTGATGATGTCATCCACCTAGAAGTATCCGTGTGGGAGTGCAGTGATGCTGAAACTCGGTAGCATGTTCTGTTACTGCGTAATGCTATAGTGTGGTAGACTAAACAGATAGGTGTTCGATTCCAAGGCATAGCAGGTGTGTGTGTTTGGCAGTTATACCATATGTGTTGGTATCTGTGGGTGGCTAGCTGCGGGATGTGTTCACTGTGTTTTGTTGCTGACCTATATAGTGTCCACAGCCCGCATATTCTGCCAATACATTCGCCAATAGGCCTGGTGAGTAAATGTTAGCAGCCCTACTCTTACCCTTGATACACTCTGACCCGTGTGATAGTAACAACACTACATGATGCAGGTGGCACATGTAGTTCCCTTTTCATTCCTGTCTAATGCTTTGCTGTCATGTGGTCCGCTGTTATGATATATATGCAATATCTACATATGTGTGTACATGTATATGTATGTATGTATATATGTATACAAATAATATATATGATATATGTAGATATAGAGAAGTAGACATAGATGTGAACATATATGTCTGGGGACATCAGCACTATTGAATGTTTGTGCCGGATGATCTGTACGTGATAACCTGGGATGTATGTACATCTGCCATGGCGTAGTGGTAATGCACATCATCTGTAGTGTGCAGGGTCACGGGTTGTAGTCGTGTAGACACCGGTTATTTTGTTGCTGGGAAGACCATAGGATATCAAATATGGTGATAGTAAGGCACCTGTTGCCAGTTGTGTATGGATCTGAGCAACACTGAGCAGTGGTTATTAATTTGGAGGTTCGGTATGGGTCATATGACTATTCATTAGAAGACTATACTATGCAAATGAGGTTGACAATAGTGTATCCCATTTATCCCCAGGGTGTGATGCAGGTCCCTGGAGTGTATGTGTGTAGTTAGCCAGGTGCAGGGCTTGAATATAGTTGACAGCATGGGAGGGGGGTCAGGCATACTGTACATGCATTGCAGAACTGTGCCTCGGGAGTGCTCCTGCCTTAGCATGCCTAAGCTAGGGGTGTGTCTATACCTGCCTGGTGACATTGGGAGGGACGACAGCAGTGGTGGGGTAGTCAGGGTGTACAGGCTGCACAAACAGGTGTTGATCAGCACAATCAGCAGATGACATGGCCAGCCCGCACCTGAACAGTACGGTAATGTGAGCAAGCAGCATACACACAGGTTTCTTCCACACTCTACACCACCGGTGTATACCTGTGAGGACATGTCATGACACAGTCCAACCAAATGAGAAGGGCTGCAGCAGGCAACATAAACCAACATGTGCAGGAGGCTGAGGGCAGTGAGGATGTGTATGCTGCCGAACAACCCTTACTGGGGTGACATAAGACTTTATAGACCCAGGGTGACTTACCAGGGGCTACATGAGCTGGGGATGGTAGAGCACTATGGGGTGGACAGAGACCTCCTACAGTGGCTTGTTGACCTGTGCCTGCCACACCTGACACATCAAATAGGCCGAGGGAAACCCATCACAGTGGATACCACGGTATGTGTTGGCCTAGGTGTACTAGCCACAGGTACCTCACACAGCACAAATGGGGATATCATGGGTATCTCACAGGCATCTGCATCCAGAGTATTGCACCAGTTCACAGACACCATGTCAACACATGCTAGTGAGCACATACATGTCCTCAACACATGTGATTAGTAGACCAGCAATATGCATCAGTTCAACCACATGGATGACTACACTGGGGTACTGGGTGCTATAGCCTGCACACACATACACATGGAAGCACCACCCAGTGAGTGGGGTAGGGCCTACAGTCACTGCAGGGGCATACCCTCCAACAGCTAGGCCATATGCGATGACAGGGCATGAGATTGAATGTGTGTGCTTTCTGCCCTGGAAGCTATGATGATTCCGATATATGGCTTCTGACACAGCTGTACCACACCAATGCCAATATGGACATCCCCTACAGTCTCCTAGCAGGAGATGCTGGGTAAACACTGGTGTCGTGGCTGATGACACCCATCAGCAATGCACACACACCTGAACACTCACACCATAATGAGGCGGATGCACAGGCAAGACATATAATTGTGCATGTGTTTGGGATGCTCAGTTCACGGTTCTGGTATCTGGACACATCCGGTGGAGCCCTGCAGTATTCACTAGCTACATGCACACAAGTTGTTATGGTATTTGCTATGCTACACAATCTTATCCTGCAGTAACAGTTGCAGCAGGAACAGCATGGGGCAGGGCAACACAGCCCAACACCACTGCCAAGGCCTGTACAGGCACAGTGTGACTTGGTGAAGGAACTACCTGAGCAGGGCACAGTCGGCGAAAGGCCATGCACAGTATGACCTGCCCTTGGCAAAGAGGCAACACAAGGCATATGCACTGACACAGTAGGTACCCACGGATTTCCTCTCTCTGACCCACACACAGTACAATGGATGCCGAACATGACACTACCTGTGCTCGGCCATGTATAGGAGGTGCACTGTGTGCATCCGACATAGGCAGCCCTCCAGCACCATCCTCAGGTCCAGAACACCCCCAGGGTACATCTATTGACCTAACAATTGGCAGATGTATTAGAATGTGTATTTACCCATTGCTATGGTATATATGTGAGCATACAAGTGACTGTGGTGGCCGAATGTTAGGGCAGCAGACAGTACACGTCCATAGTGGCACCATGAAATCTGTAGCCCATACGGGGGTCACAATGGTAGCCATTAGTACACAGGGTGTCCTAACCCACTGCAGATTATGGGCTGACCATCATGTCTGTCCGTACAGCCCACACATGTTCCATGCAGCTGGACAGGTGTGGATCAATACAGACAAATGATATACAATGGCCTATGGATATGCCCAATGAATTACCCCAACCCCCTAAGACACACACAGACTACAGCAGGCCAGGCAGTTTGATGTAGGTTGTGAAAGCTAGGACGTCCAACACCACTGTGCTGGTATTTAAAGCTGGGATCTGACGTACACTGGTATCCCTCCAACCAGCAATTTAGGTAGGTCCACACACTGACATAGAGTACCTGGCATACCAGTACAGTAGCGGCAGATGTGTACAACTGTCAGCTGTGCCCCCATCTAACCTACACATGTGAAAGTCATGTGCGCCACCCACGGTGCTGTGTAGGACTGTGGTTGCAGTCGGATGTCCCCCCATGCTATGCAGACATGTAGCAACTGTCAATGCCACATGACCATTAGCTACCCTGCAGACACAGCATGACACCTGTCTGTGTAGAATGGAGGGGTCAGCAACACAGTACTAACTATCTGGATATGTGACACATGCGATACAGTTGACCATACTTGGCATGCTCACACACATGACGGTATGACGGTAATGTCGGTCAACAACATGCGTAACAGTCATACTGGGCATGCTCATACACTGAAACACAGGATGGCCAGGCATGCATGCACCAGTGGTCCGGACATATCTGCCAGTACATTGTTATACTGTTGGATGACTGTGCTGTATGGTGTGTGTGTGGTCTATTGTTTGTACATATGCCATGGTCTATTGTTAATTCGCATGAGCTATGTACGCAGGGTACTGCTACCAACATGTGAATAGGGCGGTTCTTTGTTTGCGGACAGACCGACCCCTTTGGATAAGGCACATTCCAGCAGGTGGGAGCAGTTGTGCGTGGGTTTGCACAGTGTTAAGCACTGCTGACCTCTGGTTACAGCACCTTATACCGATTTAGACTCCACATTTCTTTGACAGTGCACTACTGGCATACTGGTAGACAAATACGCTTACAGCCGCTCACTCACCGACATTTCTGCTTACATTTGTCACTCACGCTGGGTGTGTGCGATCCCTTGTGATGCGTATTACATCTGACTACATGACTACAGTATCAGGTATGTGTAACCATTTGGCGACGGCAGGTGTTCGACTGTACGGACTTGGCGGCCTGTCCAGTGACGTAATCATAGTATATGCGTGTTCCTCATATGATCTGCTCCCATCTGCCTGATACATGGGAACCGATACTCTGCAATGCTGACATGTGAATATGATTTTGTTAACGCAGCTGTCCGCCGAGTCATGCTACTGCATACCTACTGTACGTTTTCCACCTTTCAGATTGCATGACGGGAGACTGTAGGAGTGACACCTTTCCCACTTTGCATGGGACATTAGGCATATGTCATGTGACAATAGTGACCTCTCAAACAATTAGGGACAAATTTCTACTGAATCAGGGACAAGTCAAGAAAACATCAGGGACAATCAGGGACACTTAAAAAAGTAGTGCTATTAACTTGAAACATTGACAGAATTAGAGCATATCAATTAATACACATTTTCTGAAGTAAAAGAAGTTTATAACTCTTACTTATTGTCATTAGTCATTAAGTGTAATTCACCACCTTTCCTCCAAAAGTCACTAATTTTAGGAGGGATTCAGAGGGACAGAGTTAAACTTTCAGTCAAAATCAGGGACGTCCCTGAAAATCAGGGACAGTTGAGAGGTATGGACAATACTCTAGCCATTGCAACTGTCCTGATTAGGGGACATTCTCATGTTGTATGTGTCTGTAGTGGTTGCTTGTTACAGGTCTTGTATACCTGACACGTCGATATGTTATATGTAGTAGCATAAGCAACTTTACTGCTGATAGACTACACTTTGATTTGTGCCGATATGTATATTTCTGTACTATGCATGGCTGTAGGTATGTTCTGCCCTGGTACATCTGACATTTCTACAGAGCAGGTTCCACTTTGGCCATTCAGAATGGTGGCGACCCTATAGATCCTATATGTAGAGCTATCACATGTGTCAAGGCAACACATACCCACAGCCAGTGGTAAACTGACGACTTCCATGGTTTGCATACGTTAAGGTTATTCTTGTAGCATTATAATTGCTAATACTGTTTCCTATTACATGTAGCTGTTTCTGATACAACAAATTAATTTCTGACACCAATACACACTATATAGCCTCCTTTCCCGAACTCACAGGCCATGTGCCATAACTGTCATTTTGCAGGACACAACTGCCCAGACGGATGTGTCCCTCAGAGGCGTACGGGTGTTGAACCTCATCTATTATGCTATCGTCTACCTAAGGTGGTCAGCAAATTATGCACTTTCCATCACTAGCAGACCTCACATACCAATGGGTGTGAATGAACACTATATCAGGAACAGTGCATAACACCCTGTGGGACACATTGAGATGATTTTTTCTATTAACCAGACACATTTACAGTCACAGAGCATATATATTCATTCACGTTTGTCGAGGTACATGCTGTTTATGACTCATACATGTTGTCATCTGTCATTACCTGTATTCCGCCACCTGTCCACCTAATATCACTAGTTCTGGAAGTGTTTAGTTGGACTTTGTTACATTCTGATTCATAACTATGGACGTCCATGCTAATCGGGTACACGGCACTGATTTGGTCTTTATGTATTCCCCCGATGGTTTTCAGACTATCCGGTAAATGTGCTCTTCAGGTTTGGGAGGTGTAGGCGTATGCTATGCCCACATAGGAATATTAATGACTTCCACTGGGTGGGCCTACTACATCTCTGCCAACCAGCACCTGCACACTTAAGCCCATTATTGCATACCCATGGTCCACCTACCTGGCACCCCTCTACAGCAGTCATGATAAATACTTACTGCGAGCGCAGCTGGGGTATGAGCACACCCCTACATATTGCCCACTCTCCCCATCTTGTGACACATGTCGTATGTTTTGTCAACCCATGTATTATCACACTTGCACAACCTACTGTTCCATGTACACCTACATCCTGCTCGCATCGATGACAACAGGTTCACACGTACCCTGAATTTTTGGGGTCCCGCAAGGGACTCCATTATCCATGTTTAAAGTGTAGACCTTGCAGATCTCTCCCACTGGTACTTTCCTACCGGTGTTTTGGACAGCAGCAGTGTATTGAGCTGTATTGCCTGTCTGTATGTCTGACCGGCCTCGTGTTTCTTTTCCCATATGATTATTTCATTCATTTATAGATACAATGAATATTATTCTGGACATCAGTTATAAATTCACTACAGGTATGCAATAGTCCTGTCAACAGATGTGACAGTGGGTTGGTGTACTTATGTGTACGGACCTCTGTGATACTCGGGGACTTGTTTCTACAGTGACAGGGACAATCACGGACACTTCTACCATATTAGTACTATTAACTTGGAACGTGTTGACAGATTCGTAATACTACTAATTTTCTGCAGTTAAATGCGTCTATTACTCTTCATTGTTGTAAGTAGTCATTCTCATTCAACACCTTTCCTCCAAAGGTCACTGGCTTTGTGAGTGTTAAGAGGCTGACCAGTTATTGTGCGAATGCTCTGACCATTGGTAGCGTTGACATTGTCATATGTACAGGTTGGGATATATTCTGGGGACTAGGGTTGCCACCTTTTCAAATGGCCAAGGTGGGACATTTTAGGAACACGCATCAGATTTTACAGGCCGACACATACCCACGGTAAGTACAAAGGATAGAACTTTACTTTTTTACCTAAATAAAAACTTATTCTTGTAGCGGTTTAGTTGCTTATTCTGTTTCTTGTAACATTTAGGTATTTTAGATACAGAAATAATTATTTTATGCAACTATTACATAACATATGGGACATAATTATGTCTTACAATCTCAGGACATTTTCCATTTTTAATATTTTTTGTCAGGTCACAACTGCCAAAAGAGGGACTGTCCCTTGCAAAGTGGGACAGGTGGTAACTCTACTGGGGACACCAGATTGTTTAGGCTAACACATAGCCACGGTCAGTGCAGGTTTAGAACATTCATTAGTTTTCTAGCTGTGAGCCTATACCTTTAGCACTTTTGTTGTTTGCCTGTTCCTTGTACGAATTATGTTTATGCTATCCTGACGTGACTGCTTTAGGCAACTGTTACATGCAATATGATACATAGTTATTTCCTACAATCACAGGACATTTGGCATTGTATCATTGTTGGTCAGGTCACACCTACACACACAGTAATTGTCCCTCACACAGTGGATCAGGGGGGTATCCTGTTTACGTCAGTGCCTTCATCACCCTTATTCCATGTGTCACTATGTGAATGTATGCAATATATTCTCTCGCTTATTCGTGTCGGGACACGTGCTTCACGGGCAGGTGTTTGATCCTGGGTAGTAGGTTCTGCATGATCATCTAGGGCTGGACAGTCTCGTGCACCACTACTTGACATTCCAACTTGTGTCCAGATGTCTACAGGACTGGATATCGTGTCTTGATACCCATTCTAATGTTTACACAGGTTACTTATCCCATGAGGGATATCCAAAAATTTAACAAGACCGATAATAACAAGACCAATACCGACCATTCTTCTGGCATTATGAAAATGTGCTGGGGGTTTTACATGCAAGGGATACATAGTTTGCAATCCTGAAACTGCCTAGGGTGACACTACCTACTACATATGCGTAGTGGTCACTATGTGTAGATGTGGCTGCGCCAAACTAGTAGGCCAAGTATGGCTGGATTTGGTGGACGTTTAGATATGGGGGCAGGTTGTGTGCTGTGGAGAGGAAGCTGGGTAGTCCATTATGCATCCAGGTGTGTTGCATTTGATATGGTCAGTTCCATCAGGACCAATCTGTGGGTATGTGCCGGTGGCATTTCTGTACATTTGTATTGCACATTTTAATATTCATATGTTTGCGGGATTGTGTTCTACAGTATGGCCTGTCTGGTATTATTGTAGATGTGTATACATGTTTTTGTGTTTCTTTCTGCTTCACCTGCTGCTCCCTCATACACCTCCAGTTCACCTATTCTGCATACGACACAGTCTCGCCTTTGAGGATTATACCATTACCCATCCCCCCCCACACACATATTCCTGACACTCCATCCATCACTGCTTTGGTTGATGGCCCATGACACGGTCAAGGTAACACATTGCATACCCTACATATGTCAGGTACCTGTATGGTTGTGTGGACTACCCTGCCATGTTTGACCTTCCACATGCTATACCTCATGCACATAGGTACACGCCCATACTTAACTTTCATGACATGGTTGGTATACCTGGGTAATACCCGTTCAACTGTGACACATCCTGACAAGTTCGGCTTGGACCGCAGATGTGCGGATTTTGGCCGACTGTACTAATCATTGGTAGGATGCCACCTTTTCCTATGTCCAGGATGGGATATATTCCGGACACATATCCGATTGTCCTGGACAACACATACTCACAGTCAATGCTACGGATAATACTGTTCCTTTCAGTCTACATGTTGCCTTATTGTTGTAGCAGTTTATATGCTCCTTCTGTTTCGTTTACATGCTTATTCTATTTCCTGTCACATTTGGTATGTGACTATTACATGCGTTGTGGGATATAATTCGGTCATACGGTCGCTAGATATTTACATTTATCGTGTTTTTTGTTATGGACACATCTGCCCAGCTGTGTACCCTCCCTCACAATATGGGTCAGCTGGTGACCCTGACCATTGGGCTGGATGTACCTATTGGCGGCTTGCTAACATATGATGCATTTCACTTCCACTTGGTATAACTATCTACATTGCGTTGGACTACGCGCACACGGTTTTCAATGTCATTTGTTCAAGGGATAGGGACCCATTATTCCCTACCGTGCATTTGTGTTTGCTTCTTTATTTTGTGTTCGCAGAAACTGTCTTGCATGCTTTGCATACGTTTCAGTATCCACGGACACTGACAGATGTGATTACTATTGCTTGCAAATTGTTATATGCAAGCATTTTAGGTTGCACGTCAACAGCTGACATTTCCACGCCTCCGTGCGGCACTTCAACACGCCCTATGCACTCGCGCTCCTTTCCTATGCACGTAGCTGTGGCGGCAGCATGCCTTCATTAATATGCATTTGGCGCTACTGTGCCATCTTCATGCCACACATTCGGCGCAAGCCTAACGCCGGCCTTGCGCCGAGCTTCATGAATCCCGGGGAGTATCTCACTTTTATTCAATTTATGCCATTTTCCTAAGCACAGATTACCTTCTTCTTTTTTACTATGTTGTTTTTGTCATTGTCTATACAGAATATTCTTTACCTTGACTCTACTACACTAACAGATTTCACGTAGTTTTCTTAAAATCCCCATATCATTACCTCCTAACAGCCTAGTATCCTGACTTAACTAGTATCCTGACTTAACTAGTATCCAGACTTAACTAGTATCCTGACTTAAAATCAAATTATACTCTTAGAAAAAAAAACATGGCAACATATTTCAACTGCTTTATATAGATTTGCAAATTTAGATTTATATGGAAGCCAGCAAGGCACCAGTTAAGGTAAAAGGGCCACATGTGTTTATGTACTAACCACAAACACTGATTTCATCATGAAAAGAAGGTAAATCTGAGTATCATCAAGTAAATCTTTGAATAAACCTATTGTTTTTTGTAGCTGCAGTATTAGATGCTCAAAGTAACCTTAATAGCTAAATGATCGGGAAAAATCATAACCCAAATCACTAAATAATCAAAAATCTATATTGCTACTACCACTATTACCTACATCACTAAAACTAGTGGAATAAAGATAGTAATCATTTTAGGTTTTATATGTACCTTTACTGTGTATAAATGTACAACATGCCTCTGACATTAACCAACCACAAGGCATGACAGTCCTACAGATTTTAACATATTGTAGAATGCTTTTTCTTTCCTAGAAATATTTTTAAAATCTCCAACAATGACTATGTCTGTAAAAAAACAAGCATATGTTTTAATTAACTCAAATAAATCTGCTCTATTATTAAAATTAATATGCAGTCAAGCACAGTGTTTGTCTATGATTTTGTAAATCCATGAGCATTAAATGACCCATTTTGCCTATTATATAATTCAATGAGTATATATCACATTTAGCTGGAGAACAGCAACACCTGTACAGGTATCTGTATTCAGAGTCCATAAAACATTATTCTTATTTAACAGTTCAAATTAAGTTTTCTGTGTCTCCGTCAGTTATAAACACACTTCTGATAAATATGTAATGTCTGCTATATGACACCTACACCAAAAAAGAAAAGAAAAATGTCTGTCTTACCTAATAGGTCTCTTTACATTAATTGGCAACATAGCCACATTATTCCTTAACTTTTTTGGCACAGGAAATTATCATCTTTTAATTTATCTCATTTCAGCTGTCCTATGATAGACTCTATGTCAACAAATATATTATATCCCTGAAATGTAACAGGAAGTTCAGTATCCAATGCAGCAAATGCTTTAATAGTTGCCAAAACAAATCAATGCCCTTATGTCTTTCGGCTTATCCGGTTAGGGGTCACCACAGCGGAACTCCGGTCTGCTAATGTTTGCTAGTGGATTTTTACGTGCCGAGTTACCAGCCCTGACGCACAACCTTCAACAAAGGCATGCCCATTCACGTATGCCTCCACACAGAAGACGCTCTAGCTGAGAATCGAACGGGACAACGTCTTGCTGTGAGGTGACCCTTATAAGAAGGTATAATCATATAATGTGTAACCAGTGCAGAGCCAGTTTTGGTTCTTGGAAGGTCTTTTGGTAAGAAATCCTGCCCAACAACACCACCAGCTGAGCAGAGACAACTACTGTATATTCTGCAAAATGTACAACAGTGGTAGATTAGAGAGATTTTCCTTCAGGACAATCAGACCACATGTGACCTTCCACTAACATTTTAATATGTAAAATTTTAATGTACACCCTTTCTTAATGCACTCGGAATGGTACCTTTCTCAAAGATGCAAGTGGGTATTTAGCAGAACCAAAAGTAAATAGCTTTTATTTGGCCTTAGTAATCTATTACATTAAAGGTATCTCAAATTTCCCAAGCCTACATGTACATATGTTCTGATTAATCTCCTTCTTGACCCAATGAATAGTTTGAAAAATGGAACAAAAACAAGTAAACCCCTTTCACCCAACATATCTGTGGGGACTGTACCAAAATCATTTTATATACAGAGGAATAAAACTCTGACTGTACTTCAGATCATCTCTGTTTAATTAGTGGCACAGTTACTACTGAGACCAAACATGGGAGGAAAGAGGTGAGCAGCTGAAACCAGCTCGCCCATGCTGGGGAATGGCAGATAGACTGGCTCACTGCAATAACAGCATGGAGAGCTGTGTAAGCATCATGCTGTCAGTAGAGTGCCTTTTGGTCAGGAGGCTGTGCAAGCATAGAAGTGTGCACCTCTCAAAGGCAAACATACAGAGCTGTCAGCATTACTGCAGACTGGCTGGTTAAGACATGGTCTCTGGCAGCCGTATGATGTTGCACCAGCATCCACTATCACCAGCCCCAGCCATGGGTCAGTTAGAGCCTGTGGGATGCTAAGGCAGGTCCTTTAAATGAGGTGAAGGGTGAGAGGAGAACAGTTACTGGCAACCAATAGTCACCTGCAAGGAGCTAAATAAAAATCAGTTGGCACCATCAGTCACATCTTTCACAAATAAGGAACAAACACCATACAGTTTATCAAGTACAGTAGCTGACAAGTTCAAACTCCAGCTGCTGCATAAGTGTTCCTGTCAAAATTGTACTCAACTAGGAACGAGGTTTCATGAATTTGATGGGCTGCTCAAACAGATGACTTGGAAACTGCATTATGTCCCAGCTGAGTATTATCAGACTATGCAATTTTACTGAGGTAGAGTTTTCGGAAGCATTCTGGTTACATTAATCAGTGATCTCCTTCTAGTACTCTGACAAAGAAATAGCAGGTTCTTACTCATTTAACAAATTTAGTAAGGTCGCAGTACCTAATGTTCCAACAACCCCTTCAGTACTTTGAAAATCATTGACTACCATACCAAAATAAATATCCTTAGAAATACAAGATGAATCAGATAGCAGGGTTCTGGCTTCTGCCATATATGAACTCAACCTATTCAGCATTTCAAAAGGAAGTGCTCTTCTGCATGCCATCAAAAGGAATGGAGGTGATTTATGTGATCTTTATACATAAAAAATTATCCATGTACAAAATTTTAATTTACACACACATACTTCTCAACAGATAGTATATGTGTGTAACAAACACAAAAATTACATACTTTAATGTCCTTGTCAGTCTTTCAACGTATCCACGTTTTTATAAAACAAGAATTTATTTTTGTGACTCTCCAAACCCATGTTTAAAAATGGGAAAAGGGTTTGAGGATGCATGGATCATATACTCAAATCTCACTTCTTATTGTAAAGTACTTCTTCCCATCTGTCCCTCCATCTACATCACACACATGAAAAGATTATACTAACTAATCTATCATTTCTCTATTCCTTTACCATAGTTGTGTAAGCAGTCATGGTTAATGAAATATCTTCTGTTCCTCAGCTTTGCCACAATTGTTTCATCAATTACCAAAATCATTTTCAGCTTTCACTTCAGTCAAATGCTATATTGTCTTCTCTGTATTAAATATATGATTTTTGTTCACCATCAATGCTTTTAAATGTAAACTTTTTTGACATTTTAAATGAAACAACATTCAGCTCAACAATTCTATCACATATTTTCATAGCTTTTTATATGTTTTCAGGAAAACCTGTGCATGAATTTAAACCATTAAGGCTTGTGTATTTCCATTAATCATTGAGTCATACATTTTGTAATGTTCCCCAAAGTTAATCTCTATAACATATCTCTTAAGTCATTCATTATGCCCGTACACTGAATTTTCTTTTTTCTGGTCCCCCGTTATTTTTTTTTCTAGAAGCCAGCATTATTTACTAATAAGAGCCATTCTAACACTTTACCCACTTAATGATGTAGACATTAAAAATTCAAACTAAGGGGGAAAACAGCCAGATAAGCAGTATCCTTAACTAAACCTAGACTCTTCACTCTCCCTTTCCATGTACAAAATCTCTTTTTTTGTTAAAGTTTACATTATTTATTTATTTATTATTTATTTACATTTGTTGACTGGGAGTGTCCGACTGGACGTAGGTCCATTTTCAGCGGAGGCCCGGGGAGAAAAGCTCCACAGTTAAAATAAACAGACAGTAGTTACATTGGATTACATAGCGATTAACAATTTAACATAGCAATTACTTACAACATATTTACAGATGAAGAACATAGTACATCAGTAGACAACTAGAATCTTTATCTGTGAAGTACATACCAGACATTAACAAATGTTACAATAAGAAGTTCCTGCTGTATAATACATACTGGCTTATGAGTATCTGAGCTTGCTATAATCAAGGTAGTTAGTGGAGTGGAAAGAAAGGTAGTGGTTGGATGGGGTGGGTGATATTAGAGTGGGAGTTGCAAGGGCATAGCCACCATGTTTTTAGGTGCGCTTTTAATAAAGTTTTGAAGTTGGTGCATGATGGTACGGAGGTAATTGTGAGTGGGAGGGAGTTCCATAATTTGGCTATGGTGCAAGCGAATAGTGCTTCACCAGCAGAGTTATTGGCTTTAGTGATCTGCAAGTGATTTTTGTTGCTGGATCTTAGTGGTCTGGTGGTGCTATAGGGTTGGAGTAGATTCTGGAGGGATGGGCCATTTAGTGGATGGTTTAGAAGTTTGTAGGCGAGTGAGAGTTGATACCATTGAAGGAGGTGAGGGAGTTCAAGCCAGCCCAGTTCAGCAAGTGAGAGACAGTGGTGACTATGGTAGGATGCCCCTGTGGTGAATTTGGCGATTTTGTTGTAGCAGGTCTCTAGCTTGATTAGATCGCATTGATTTAGGTTGGTATATATTGGAGAGGCATAAAGTAGGGTGGAGATAAGGTGGGAGATTGCTATTGAAATCTTTGCTGCTTTGGTGAGAAGTTGCTTATTTCTGTATAATGCTCCTAGTTTTTTGTGGACTTTTTTATGGTGAAGGATATGTCAAATTTTAGTTTATTGTCTTTTTCCACTCCTAACAATTTGGTGTGTTCAGTTACATCAAATACGATATATAAGAAACTATTCCCATCAACTTCTTCTCTTTGTTTCAAAGGGGCATGTATATTTTTTTCATGTAAGCCAGCTTACTAAAAAACAGAGAATTGGCTAGATACACTTTTTTCTTAAAACATAGCTTAACATGTCTACAGGTTGCTATATATCTAGTGTCTTGCACATTGCATTTCCCAAGTTTTTTCGCACCCTTATTTGTGTACTCTGTGGTCACACACTGAAATGGCATTCCTGAGACATAAGTCCTGCCTAGTATGATGATGCCATCATACCCTTTATGGTTTTCTTACTAAATGACAGACCAGCGGAACCTTCACATTTCTTTTCACCTTCTTGCACCCATGTCACATTTTAATCATTATAATTAAATAATCAGACTAGCTTAACTATAATCGAAGTAGAATTTGACTTTGGAAATATGGAGTATGAGATCAAAGAATGTTCAAGATTGTTATATTACTTGATACCAGCGATAGCTAACTATGTAACGTCTAATCATGACAATACTCCTGTAAAACAAAATAATCATTCCCAAGCCAAAATCATGAAAAGAACTGCAAAAAAGATCTAGTTGTTTTATGATAGACAATTGCTTTATATGTTACTTAATGCATGGGGATTTGATAGTGGGACTGATATGGGCTTGGGGATGATTGGCTGTATTTAAATTTCCTTAATCTATAAATAGAGGTTTTAACACATAGACCATTGGTTCTAATGATGTCTCAGAATTGCAATATGAAAACACATAACTGATGTTTAAGTATTTAATAAACTTAGTACAGATTTTATTTTACAAAAGTGTTGACTCTTATCTCAGTGACTACAAAGATCATATTTTGTATTACTTTTTATGACTACCTGGTGAACCCAGCTATTCAGATGTTTTTAATTCATTATTTATTAAGTACCATCAAACAAACTGACCTTATATTTTGGTTAATATCTTTAAAAGCAACATACTTCTGAACATCAATGTACACTAGTTTACGCATTTACCAGATCTACCATAGTTATTTCTTTCTGTAACATTTTAAAACTTCACCAGTTTTGTCATACCTCACTAAATGTACAACCATTTAATTTGTATGTGAACGTTTCATACTTAATTCCAAACAATTTGTAGAAAATCATCTTTATTTCGAACAAACTTAATATTGCCCACCTCTATTCCCCACATGTCATTACTTTCCAAGTCAGTTCTCAAAAAACAGAGTCACCTTTTTCCTTTCATGGCAAAACACTTCATTTGTAAAAGATCATGAACTTTTAACTTACTTGAATTCAAAAACTTGTTTTCTTTCCTTATGCCAGTTGTCTTTTGAGCGGCCTATTCAAGCTGTTCATCCTATCACCTCATTGCTATCCGACAATTGGCCCTAAATAACTATTTCTTTTCTAAAAATGTAGAAACTAGAACTCTTACTTTTCCTAATCTTAAAATATCTGATTCATCCCCAAAACTGACAATATAGCAGGGTGTTCAGTAAATCCAGTTAAATGTGTCCATCCATTTACTTCAATCGAATATTGAAAATATAAAATAAACATATTTCTGTTTTTAAAGTGTATCTCCAATATATAGAGTCCTTAGCATTCCTTATTTTAAAATATGATCAAGGAATGAAATCTTTACACACCTTCACATCAGTGGATAATTTCTTCATCCTAGTCCTGACCAACATTATAGCCATATTAGGCAATGTAAACATTTTGACCTCCTTGATATATACTGCATGTTCATTCATGTCTGTGAATGCAAAAATACCAATGATTCTTATACACTTACCACTTACCATACAATCCATTATAAACAAAATGACTAGACATTCTAGAATTATATATTACTACTATTATGTAATATAACAATCCTCAACATTCTTTTATCTCATAGTCCATACTAAATCTCTGTTCTATACTCAGATGTTAAATCATAACATTTTCCTGTCCACAAATCTCCCAGAAAGCAAGTATCTGAAGCTTTAAAACTCAAAAGTTTAAGAAGTTTGCCATGCATCACATATTGGTCTATGAATTTGTTCAACTTCTACTTAGTCTGTATAATTCATCCTTTCTTAACTCAATGTGCTTCTCTTTCTCTGTCTTGACTGCAGCATATGATTTAATAAGAAGTTTCACATGCCTCACACTCTTTACATCCATTTCTGATTGCTCATCACTACAGTCTAAAGCAGTAAGGCCTGTTGCATCATTACACAGCCCTGACAGCTACCCAAAGGAATCAAAGCCTTCTGATACCTTTTCTCCTTAAAGGCATGTCTTGGTCTATTGCGTGGCTCCATGGCAATGAATTCACCTCAGCTGTTGCCTCAACTATCATTTTCATCAGTGTGGAATGATATAATCTTTTGGTCAGCACAGCCACAACTGTATCAGGTAACATAGTAGGACTTTGTGGCCTCTGATACAAATTGGACCTAATTCATCTCTTCCTATACTATATTGACCCTCCTTCCAGATTGTAACAAACCTTCATTAGCCTCTGTTAAAAGGAGTAGGGCACTTTCTTATAGAGCAAGCTTAATATGCAACTTATGTACAGCACATAATTAAGAACTATATAAATACTTGGATAACCATATTTATATTGCATGATTTGTTCTCTTCTCTCTTTGCAATAGCTAAAATGATAAATTTATCAGTGCTTTACTAATTTTCTCTTTTCTGTTACACAGATTTTCTTCATCCTCTCTTTCAAAATACACTAAAAGCATGACACAAGAGTCTTAACAAAATTATCAGCTTGTTTTGTTACATATCGCTGTTCAAACATAATACTATATCCATAGCTATGTTTTCAACTGACAGTCTGTCTAGACTACTGAGAAATGAAAGGTGTTAGAGCACACTCCCCATCATGCACACACCTCACAAGGGCAGCGATTGTGGAGCTGTCTAGTTCTTAGGGCACACTCCCCATCATGCACACACCTCACAAGGGCAGCGATTGTGGTGCTGTCTAGGTGTTAGGGCACACTCCCCATCATGCACACACCTCACAAGGGCAGCAACTGCAGAGCTACCTAGACTGTTGAAAAGTGAAAGGTGTAAGGGTACACTCCCCATCATGCACACACCTCACAAGGGCAGTGATTACAGACCTGTCTAGACTGCTGAGATATGAAAGGTGTAAGGACACACTCCCCATCATGCACACACCTCACAGAGGCAGTGACTGCAGAGCTGTCTAGACTGCTGAGAAGTGAAAGGTGTTAGGGTACAGTCCCCATCATGCACACACCTCAAAAGGGCAGTGATTGCACAGCTGTCTTGACTGCTGAGAAGGGAAAGGTGTTACTCACCTCACAAGGACAGTGATTGCAGAGCTGTCTAGACTGCTGAGAAATAAAAGGTGTTAGGGCACACTCCCTATCATAGACACAACTTGCAACGGCAGTGATTACAGAACTGTCTAGACTGCTGAGAAGTGAAAGGTGTTAGGGAACACTCCCCATCATGAACAAATCTCACAAGGTCAGTGACTGCAGAGCTGTCTAGACTGCTGAGAAATAAAAGGTGTTAGGGCACACTCCGCATCATGCACACGCCACACAAGGTCAGTGATTACAGAGCTGTCTAAACTGCTGAGAAGTGAAAGGTGTAAGGGCACACTCCCCATCATGCACATACCTTACAAGGGCAGTGATTGCAGACCTGTCTAGACTGGTGAGAAGTGAATGGTGTTAGGACACACTCGCCATCATGTACACACCTCACATGGGCAGTGATTGCAGAGCTGTCTAGGTGTAAGGGCACACTCCCCATGATGCACGCACCTCAAAAGGGCAGTGATTACAGAGCTGTTTAGACTGCTGAGAAGTGAAAGGTGTTAGAGCACACTCCCCATCAGGCACAAACCTCACAAGGGCAGCAAGTGCAGAGTTATCTAGACTGATGAGAAGTGAAAGGTGATAGGGCACACTCCCCATCATGCACACACCTCACAAGGGCAGCAATTACAGAGCTATCTAGATTGTTGAGAAGAGAAAGATATCAGGTTACACTCCCCATGATGCACACACCTCACAAGTGCAGTGAATGCAGAGCTGTCTAGACTGCTGAAAAATGAAAGGTGTTAGGGCATACTCCACATGATGAGCACACCTCACAAGGGCAGTGAATGCAGAGCTGTTTAGACTGCTGAGAAATGAAAGGTGTTAGGGTACACTCCCCATCATGCACACACCTCACAAGGGCAGTGATTGCACAGCTGTCTTGACTGCTGAGAACTGAAAGGTGTTAGGGCAGACTCCCCATAATGCACACACCTGACAAGGGCAGTGATTGCAGAGCACTCTGGACTGCTGAGAAGTGAAAGGTGTTAGGACACACTCCCCATCATGCACACACCTCACAAGGTCAGTGATTGCACAGCTGTCTTGACTGCTGAGAACTGAAAGGTGTTAGGGCAGACTCCCCATGATGTACACACCTGACAAGGACAGTGATTGCAAAGCATTCTAGACTGCTGAGAAGTGAAAGGTGTTAGGGCACACTCCCCATCATGCACACACCTCAAAAGGGCAGCAATCGCAGATCTGTCTAGACTGCTGAGAAGTGAAAGGTGTTAGGGGACACTCCCAAAATGCATGCACCTCACAAGGGCAGAAACTATAGAGCTGTCTAGACTGCTGAGAAGTGAAAGGTGCTAGGGCACACTCCCCATCATGCACACACCTCACAAGGGCAGTGATTACAGACCTGTCTAGACCTTTGAGAAGTGAAAGCTGTTAGGGCACACTCCCCATTATGCACACTCCTCACAGGGGGAGCGATTGCAGACTTGTCTAGACTGCTGAGAAATGAAAGGTGTTGGGGCACACTCCCCATTATGCAGACACCTCAAAAGGGCAGTGATTGCAGAGCTGACTAGACTGCTGAGAAGTGAAAGGTGTTAGGGCACTCACCCCATCAGCACACACCTCCCAAGGGCAGCAATTGCAGACCTGTCTAGATTGCTGAGAAGTGAAAGGTGTTAGGGCACACTCTCCATCATGCACACACCTCACCAGGGCAGGGATTGCAGACCTTTTGAGACTGCTGAGAGTGAAAGGTGTTAGGGCACACTCCCCATCATGGCCACAACTCACAAGGGCAGTGATTATAGATCTGTCTAGGTGTTAGCGCACATTCCCTATCATGCACACACCTCACAAGTGCAGTGATTACAGAGCTGTCTACGTATTAGGGCACACTCCCCATCATGCACACACCTCTCAAGGGAAGCAATTGCAGACCTGTCTAGACTGCTGAGAAATGAAAGGTCTTAGGGCACACTCCCCATCATGCACATACCTCACAAGGGCAGTGATTGCAGACCTGTCTAGACTGCTGAGAAATGAAAGGTGTTGGGTCACACTCCCCATCATCACACACCTCACAAGGGCAGCGATTGCAGACCTGTCTAGACTGCTGTGAAATGAAAGAGGTTAGGGCACACTCCACATCATCCACGCAACTCACATGGGCAGCAATTGCAGAGCTGTCTAGACTGTTGAGAAATGTAAGGTGTTAGGGCACACTCCCCATCATACACACACCTCACAAGGGCAGTGATTACATAGCTGTCTAGATATTAGGGCACACTCCCCATCATGCACACACCTCACAAGATCGGTGATTACAGAGCTGTTTATGTGTTAGGGCACACTCCCCAGCAGCAGTATGATGCTACACCAGTGCTGTCAGTCTCCTTACTGACCCAAGGTGTTGGTCAAGTTCAACCCAATGGAGTCTAAGGCAAATCTGGTTGACCCAATCAACAAGGACAGGATGTACTGACAGATGATAGTCCTGGGATTGAAGGAAAAGATAACTAAGAGTTATTATTATTCTATTTTCTTTATATTTTATTTGCTTACACAAAAATTGCTTTCCATTCCACTAGCATCCACATTCTCTTGTAGTTCTGTGCAGATATGTCTGTATTTCTTTTCTTAACAAATCCAGTTATATGCTAATAAATTCTGGTGCTGCTTTCTGATTTCCATGTGTCATTGTCTGTAAATAATCTTGATTATATTTGTTTTAAAAGCTATCCACCCACCACTTCTCTTATGGCTTACAAAAAGCTTTCATACTCATATGAGACACCAACCACTTCCAAGATTTCTGTTCACAAACAGAATGACATGAGAGGTTAGTTTAACACTTTTTCAAGCAACACAATTATTTTCTCCAACCCATGGCTTTATTGTTAATCAGTCTGAATAATAACCCACTCACTTTCCCAATCTACCATATTTCAGCTTTCTGCAAATAATAGAAAATCAGACTCACACATAGTTAAATTCCATATCTTTCCCCAATTTTAGCTGTCCATATTTCTATCATTTTAAGGTATTTTGCATATTTCTTTCCTTTTGTTTTTAAATTACAATTAAAACCTCCCATTAATAAAACATCTGTAGATATAAGCACATACTGCCTCATATAGGTCAATGCGTTTAACATTTTTGTCTTGCAGAAAATATGTGTTGCCTTGTTGCTTATCAACAACATTATTTTGTTTATAGGTTAATAGGTTCATATCTTCATTGATAAGTACTAGACTAGCTGCCCTTGTGGGCCATTTTAAGCTAAGCCAGTTTACCTTTTTTGTGGTCAAATTAACATATCACATTTGGTTAGAGATTGGTCTTACCCATCCCATGACTGAGGATAATATATAGCCCTAATGGAAATAACCAAGATCAAACTATAGATAATTTGTAGGGAAACATACATCCATTATTAGTACAGGGGACAATCCTGGGGTAAAGATTTTTTCCCATCCATAGATCTAATTTGTACTTGAATATAGACAGGGATGAACTTTGTTTTATGTGGATGGGGAGTCTGTTCCACAGCAGCAGCTTCCTCTGTGAGATAGAACTGTCTCTCCAAACCTTTCTGTTAATGTTTCAGAAGAGGTTTAGATCCCTAGTCCATGTAATTCTGCTGCCGTATGATTTGCTGATATGCAGTAAATCCATCAGTATTGGGTAGCAGGATGCCTTATATGCCAGACACAGGTCACCTCTCAGCAATCTGTAGGATGCCAAGTATAGAGACAGGGCCTTGGATGTACCTTCCTTTTAATAAGGTATCTCTGTGGGCATTCCAGTTGCTGCATTTATTTGGAGAGATACATGCTAAAGGGGGAATTATATTCAATGACTGGCTTAATGAGGGCTTCCCAAAGGACACAATAATGCATTATTTTTGGTAATTAATTTCAGTATATGATTTTCGCAGAAATTATTCATTTGAAAAAAAAACCTTCCTGCGGGATGGATAAGCCATTCAGGGATTCAATGACTGGCTCCTAGCTTGCAGTTATCTGCAAACGTAGTCAGCCAGAGCCCTTTGGTATTGACTTTAATTGGCTCTAATCTTCCTTGACTGCTCTTTCTGTCTTCTAAAATCTATTAAGCAAATTGCCTCAGATAAATATTCTATTGTAATTGTCTTGCCTTCATGCAACTACATCATGATAAAACTATTTTTTTTAACCACTTAGCCCAAAAACTATACTCATCTTAATGACATATTTCTTTTTATACATCTTGAAATAGTTATGCTATACACCTGATTATTGACACTGTATAACATTGTATTGCTACTTAATGCCTTGTAATAATCCTGTAACATTGCTGTTTAATGCTAATTTATAATGAAAATTGTATAATATGTTGGAGCTTTTCTCCCCGGGCCTCCACTGAAAAAGGGCTATTCAGCTCAGTCGGACAATCCCGGTCAACAAATGTAAAATAAAGTAAATAAATAAACAAATTTTACTTTAGAAAAGTAGATATCAAATAGAAGAGGCCCACAGCACTGAACTCTGGTGGAATCCACCGTTGACTGGTTTCTTTGTGGAGATAACTTCATCTATGCTGATTTTCTGCATCCTATTAGTGAGCCAGATGGCAATCCAGTGGGTGACATGGGGGTTTATTCCCAGTTTATTTAGGTTTTCTATCATGCCCAAATAGGTATTGTCAAAAGCTTTCATGACCTTTTAAAAAAATCTACCTGGCTGAGTAAGCATGCCTTGTGCTTGACATGTCTGCAGGCTCCCTATGTTCTGATTATTCATTTCCATGATACGTTTTTCATGGCCTTGCATATGAAGTGGGTCAGACTTATGGGTTTGTAATTGCCTGGGTCTGTGGAAGTTCATCTTGTTTTGCAGGGTAATGACTGCAGATATTTTCTATTCATTTGATACAAAACCTGCATGGAGGGTGAGCTTGAAGAGTGTTAGGGATATGGTTAATCATGCTTCAAGCTATTTAAGATCATGTATTTTATAAATATGTATATGTTTATATTTTATATTTTGTTTTATGTCTTTTTTATATTTTAATCAGTGATTATGTGCATCATTTCCTGTCTCACATCTGTACTGATAACATCTTGGAAAATTATTAATCGAATGCTGAAAATCTTCATAAAAGTAGGACAAAGTCATCTATACAAGCAATATCTCACATTTCTCATTTCCGCATTTATTACAGTTATGTTTCCTAAATGTGAAATCTTCCTTTGTTCAACATTCAGTAATGCTCATACCTCCAGCAGCACTGGTCATAACAGATGCTTACCTTTCCTTGAAAAATAATTGCTGATTGTTCTTGAACCTCTGCAGATCTAAATCACATATACAAATTATTTTCACTTTGAACATTTATTTTGGCATAACAACAAAATCATGCCATGTAAAAATCTTTCTTCTTTGCATCAACCATTACCAAAAATATCTCTGTTAGCTATGTGCTTCAAGTGTTACTTTGCAGGAAGTCTCAAAACCTATATCAATTAATGGTGTTACAGCCAGTCATTAATACTTATCAATTGTAACACTTTATCCCAAATTACTTGTCTAGTAAGCACAGGATTTTCTTTTGTAGATATCCTTTCAATGGGTTAGTGAAGTTTACCAAATGTCTTTTGTTGCAAAACTCCTGTTGATGCAGTTGCTGATGCTTCAGATTTTAAAGCTTTTACTTCCCTTTGTACTGACAGCCATTATGCGGCAGCAGTCAGTATGCCCCTTGAAACAGCAGCAATATCTTTTCTCACCACATGAATATCAGTACTCATATTACCTTCTGTTTTAACAACATTCTTATAGCTGACAGAATTTACACCTGCTGCAACATAAAGGGATGATGCAATTTCTTCAACCTTTACACGAAAATTTTCTACTGCTTCTTCCCATGATAACTCTCCTCATTCTATGGCTTTTGTTTAGGAAATACATAATTTAAACCTCACTTTAATACCTCTCTTATCTGCAATGTCTATGTTTGAATCTTTTGCAACACCAGCTGGCAAAGCCAAAGCTTATTTCAACACTAAATAACCACAAAAAGCACCAATGTTGCGAGTCCTCAGTTATATTAAATAAATATTGTTAAAGCGCTTTCATCAATTAGTATGACTTCTTCAGAACAAAAAAAACAGTCAAAAAACAGGTTTAAATACACAATGTCAATTTGCCATTGGTTCAAATCTGGCCAATGCTGTCAATAAAAGTTGGTTACTCTTGAATATATAAACAGTCAAGGCTAAAATGTTTTTTACAAAAATAATTACAAACATTTGCTCAACAATATATTGACTTTGAAAGAGATTTCAACATACATCTATAGTTGTTAAAAATCAACAAGAATTCATAAAAACTCATTACTCTGTTGCCATATGCAACAAACTAAAAAGTGCTTGTTGAATGCTACTTATTTAATATACATGATCTTTTACTAAAAAATATATATAAAGATGTTGGTGATGTTATAAATATTTCCTTTTTAACCACACAAAAACAAATACATATAAAGTATATTGAATTTCAAATTAATATACTATTCACAGATCTTATAATATATTATACTGTTAGACTAGATCTGCCTTTTCCTTTAAAATAGGCAGTATAGTTACATGTTCATTCAATCCTGGTGGAAAATCTGCGGCCAACCTTAACTGCCACAAAAGCTCCTTTTTATATAGTGCATTTTGCCAGTCTCCACCTCTCACTTTAACAAGTACAAAATCAAAGATAGCAAACGACTCCTACAAAGTTAATACATGAGATACTATGCTTATATAAAGCATTGGTATCTTTTTTGTTTTTGATGACATATAGGTGTTCATATATCCTGGTCTTGAACAATCTCTCCGCCTTACCTACATAGAACAAAGAGCAGGTATTGCACTTTGCTATATATACCAATTTACTAGAAAAAAAATTACCACTTTTTAAGAAAACATAACTTTTGTTATGATTGTCAATGGTAATAGAACTGTCTTGTAATATGTAGGAACAATAAGAACACCTACCACAAGGTTTACTTCCACCTTTTCTAACTTGCATACTTGTTGACGTACTGCCCCTCTGTAGCAATAATTTTAAATTGGGTCCTACTTTTGTAGAAAATACAGGTTTGTCACCCAGTATTCGAAATATCTTGCTATTAGTTTTAAAAATGTTCCGTTGTTTTGTTAAAATTCCCTTAATCTGGGAATATAAGGGGCTGTACTGTATACAGTATACAGTATACAGAATACTGGGTGACAAACCTATATTTTCTACAAAAGTAGGACCCAATTTAAAATTATTGCTAGACAGGGGCAGTACGTCAACAAGTATGCAAGTGGAAGTAGCAGGTGGGAACTTCTTGCTATGAGGTGGCCACACTATCCCCCCATAAATCTTAATAATTTTTAAAAATGTATTTTTAATTCTCACATGCACTACAGATTTTCTTCCAACATTAATTATTATGTAATCTAATACTGGTACCTAAACACTTATAAATACAACTGCTACACCTAAACAAATATCAGGTCTTGACTTCACCAAGAAATTAATTTGCCATATTTTTTTCTAAATGAAAGTCTATGACTTTGGACAAAACTCTGGTATTTAATCACAATATGACATTCATATGCAATGATACACAGCATTCTACAATAGATAGCCTTCATGCATCATTTAGTAACACAAAACCCAAATAATTCTTTCTTTTTCACTTTTAAGTTTTTGCAAAAATAAAAAAAATCTATTTCCAATCCTTCACACATTCACCAATGGATTTTTTCAGTCCCTTCTGTTTTTAGTCTTATTCTCCCTTACTTCTTCATTTAGCTCTAATTCTTCCATTTTTAATAATCAAAACCTATACAATGCTGTATATCTAAGTTTTTTGTCTCAACTGCAGTAATTAATCTCGTATTTGCTAATCAAAGACCACTGTTTAATACATACCCATGCCTTTTTTCCTGGTTCACAGATTGTCTTCACTTTTACTCCCATCTTTTCCTTGCATATTTTTTTAAATTACTACCTTCCACATTGTTACCTTTCATTGCTATTTCTAGTATTTTCCTGACTCAGGTTATCATTATTATTAGACTCAGTCACTAATACAATGTCATGCACACACATTTTCTTCTATCATATTCAAATAACAGACGTCCCACTTTATGAGCTTTAACTACTTTCCATTTTACACTCCTTTACTGTAATAAATCTTGGTCCACATTGATGATGTTTTCTTTTTTTGACATTCATTGAGTAAGTGAACATCTTCTCTAGAGAATCGCAAGTCTTTGGTTGGCGCCAGTAATGCAATACTCCTCTTGACCAACTTACATAAACACTACTGTGCAATTAGCATATTTTCCTACTACGTTTAACAGAACTTCTCTTTACAGCACTGAGGCCACAAAACATGGTTATCATTTACTTTTTAAATATTATTTACATCATCACTCACTACTTTAAGATACAGCATAATATATGCTCCTTCTGTGACATCACACGTCAAAAAACATATACTTTTTTGTACTGCAGACGTTGTCCTATAAAAATAAAGTCATTACAAGGCAACATGCTTTCTTATTTTCCCATGCTCTTAAAGTGTTTCCATTACCCTTAATTATTCAAAGTATGAATCACAAAATCTATCTCTGCTTATATGTATAAATAAACATGCATCATATGCTTTAAAATCCAAAGGGGCTACCATATATTCTCAAATAAAATATCTCTGAATGCACATATGTTCTTTGTTTTTAATTGTACTGGCTTGCACTTCTTATTTCTTCCCAAGTGTACATCGCCCTTTTAGCATAATACATCTGACTAGTCCCAGATTTTCATCTTCCACACAACTGTCATTAAGGACCTTACTTTGGTCTGCTGCGTCATTCAGCTATTTTTGCATCAAATTTTCACTCTGACCACTGTGTCTCTAAAAATTGTTTTTGCTGCATCTTTCCATGGTAACACAGACTCACTATTTTGTTCTACTACTTTATTAACTTGAATAAATCCATACTACCTAAGCATTCTGCTTGAAGCATCATGATTTCTTTTGCCTTTACACTCTTGAAGCATTCAGACGGAAGGCCTATTTTTCTTTTTTTCTTTATCATTTATACTGCCTTTAGCAGCAACAAATCCATTTTGATCTTTATGTAAAATATCCAATATTGCAAATTGCTGAAATTTTGCAAAATAACTTCTCTGTCTGCTTCACTCATTGCAGCACTACACCTCCCACCATTACATGTCTTCTCCCAATGGCTCTTGACAAAATCAGAATACATATATTGTCAGTCAAAACTGAATTTCCCTGATGCAAAGACCAGATAAACCCCTTACCAGGTTTATAGGTGTATACTAGGCTAATGACCACACTGGCCTTTGTAAGCATAGCCATGCACCCAAACATATCTGACAAATTTAGTAACTCTGTTCTAAGGGGTGCATTAGGCTGGGGCTTGGTGGTCAAGTATTTACAGGCTATGTCTATCCATAGGCCCCAACCTGCTAAGAGGCCAATGTGGAACACAGACCATAGCAATGTGCGACAAACAGTCAAAATGTGGAACACACAATTTTTGCACTGCGCAAAAAGCATACTTTGACCATGGCCATGGCATTTCAAGCAAAATATACCATATGTAATTATGTAATAACACACTCACACTCTCTTGCAGACACAAACATTTACATATATACACACACACACAGATGTAGAAGCAAAAAAAAAGTGGCTCCCTCACATAGAAAAGCTCAAACACACACACACACATATGCATTACCCTTGTCATACCTCTCAGCTGACTAGAATTTTGCAGAATGCCCACATTTTTGCCTCATATTTTTGGTCTGTTCCTCATAAAATATGTAGTTGAGAGCTATGGGGGTGGGGGTGGGCAAAGGACCAAAAAATAGAGACAAATCTTAAATATTAAAGGTTGTTAGAATAACAGAATGTGTGTTTGCATGCATTTTCTAAAGTATATGAAGTCTGAAACTCAAATGCATGTCATTATTTAATGACTTAAATCCTCAGTGATTTGCTAGAAAACCCCAAATAAAATATGAAGCAAAAAATCTGGACATTTGAGAGGTATGGAGAGGGGGACTTGGAAACTGTAGGAACAGTTCATTCATATTTGTGCTTCAAGGGAAATAAAGTATGAAGGAAAACTTACTTATTGCCTAAGTTGATGTCCCCTGTGTGTGCTTGCTATCAGGTTATCTTTAATAGCAAATCAGCTGTGAAACCTTAGAGAGCCACAATTCATGATGTTAAGAAAATATAGGTTGATACACAAACCTGTTGTTCTGCTAAATTCAAGTGCATAAGAGTAATATTTAAAAATCAATTCTTATTTTGTGCCTTTGCCACCCCCCCCCCCCATACAGAAGAAGATGCATCTTGTTATGTTCATCATATGCCAGCAAAAAGTTGAAAAACATGCTAGGATGTTTTTGCATTTGTATGCTTTACAAAGTGTATTGACTTGTAAATACACCTGTCAGTGGTTTGAGAATGCTCCAGTAAATACCGCAGTCAGAAATAAGTCAGGTTTGGAAATGTAGGTTTCGAAATGAGACAAACACATGCACTGATTCTCAATAACATTATCTACCCCATAAAAGGCGTTGCTCTATGCACTTTTTAAAAACATCTAACATCTATGTAAGGTCAAACTTTTCTTCTGTTCCTTTATGCTCTTGACTTTAGTTTCCTGACTTATTTGTATTTTATATGTTATTTTCTCTAATTCATTTTATGTTTCAGTGTACTGCAGGTTAACATCAAATTTTGCAAGCAGTCATGAAACAACAGGTGTGTCAGACTCTACATACAGCTGTGTTGTTTTGTGCATCTAGTTTTGGCCGCTTCACTGTCAGAACAGCATAAGAATCCTATTTCTTGTGTTCCAAGTAACCAGTTTTTGGACAGAATCCACACAAGAAATATATATTCACTTGCAGAAAATGTAAGCACTATTTATTTAAATATGCACTTTCAATTCAAGAGTCTTTAGAGTGAGGTTATGCTGTTGGTTCTTTTCAGAATCCGTATACTACAGTCAATAGTACATTCTCCACAATCTTATCACCAGCCTTGAAAGAGTTACTGCACTTCAGATTTCTGGCTCCAGGTGTTACACCTGAGAGCTAACAAACTGACAGTGCAAAAACTAATTGTCCTTTCTCACTCAGGCAAGAATGGAAAATGTAGACATGAAAAAAACAAATGTATTTGAATTTACACTGTTGAAAGCGGAACAACTGAACACTGCTTCATTTCAGTTTCAAATGCGGAGTTTTCTGCACAATGCGGTGTGGTTGAAAGCTATGTGTCTGTCGATAAGGGACATAGGTGCCAGACCAGGGTAATTTTCTGATTCCCAATCCACTGGTCTAAATTATACTTGAAGAGGATTCAGAAGGAACTCTTCTTTACATGGATAGGAAGCCTGTTCCAGAGAAGTGATATTCTCTGGGATACATATCTCTCTCTCCAACATGACCTATTTCTGTCGCAAGCAAGATTTATGTCCCTAAACAGACAGACAGTATAATTACCACCTTTGGCCTCCCTTAAAAATAAAGCATAGCCCTAGTGAGACTATCCCAATTAACAAAACCAAACATTGATATTAACATACTGACACAGGTACACACACACACACACACACACACACACACACACACACACACACACACACACACACACACACACACACTTATATATGGGCATTGGAGACACTAACATGCCATGTAAAGATGTACAGAAAGAACTGTCAGACATATCTCTGACACTGCTATGCATGGACATGTGTGTATAAAAAAAGACAGCTGTTCTGCTGAGGTGTTATTAGCACAATTCAAGTTTGAGTCATGATAATAATATGACCACATACAAAACACAGTGTGACTCACTTAGTTGAGTAGATGCACACTCTGTTTATGAATTTAGTTGACGGATTAAATACATAAATGTGAATGGGCTTCTAGAAGGCAAATTTTGACAAAGTGGCCCATGGCCTCCAAAGATATCCATATAATGGTGGTAAGAAACAATAGGGGTACATCAAATATACTGTAGCATACAATGTAAATCTTTAAAATACACAAGTACAAGAAGCAAAACAAAACAAAAAAACAAGGAACAACGCATTACATTTCTTTCTACCGAAGCCTAAATGTATTATTTCTACGTGAAAGGGAAACACAAATATAGAAAGACAGCAAAATAGTATTAGTTAAACAAGAATGAAGCAGGAAAGGAAGGTACACTGAGTCACAGATGATCTTTAATCAACAAGGGATAAAGAACATTTTAGAAATATGTAAATAAGTAAGCAAAGAGAAACAGCAAAAATAAATGTACTGTATGAGACATGGCATAAAATATGGCATAATAACAGAGCTGCTAATTCAACATGTATGCTGTTTTTATGTAAAAGAGTCAAACAAGGATCTACCAAAACCTTTCAATAGAAGGACCTGAAAAAGTGGAGCAGCTTCCAATCCATGTAAAGAAGAAATCCTTAAATGAACTCAATATTTAAATGTGCAAAAGGCAATTGTGTCTAATACTTTTACCAATAACTTTTGGAGCATTGCAACAAAAACTGGCAATATTAGTAATCACAGCAAATGCAGATCTCTTCCAAAGATAATAAGACTGACCCTGGAAACTTTACATATAGCAATGTGACCTTAATTATTGGACATATAGTATAAATGATGCTGAAACAAGTAACCTTAGAATACTAGGAATGACATGGACCATCTGATGCTGGGCAGGACAGATTCACAACAGAAACATCATGCCAGCAAAGCTAAAATACTGTTTTGATAATGTAAAAGATCAAAACAGTGACAAAACTAGGAGCATAACAAGGCATCTGATCACATATGCTGACAAAAGTAGGTTAGTCAATGCATTTCAGTAACTTGGAACACATCATATGGTGACAGACTGGGCAAAACATTCACTATTCAGTGTTTATATTTTTGTTGATTGCTATGTTCATCTGTTAATCAGGTATGTAGTCTGATGAATAGGACCAAGAAAAACAAGTTGATCATCATACATCTATCATAAAGATCCCAGACAAATAAGCAGAGCATATATAATGTCAGTTAAAGCAGAAATATTAACGAAGTAACAGTCCTTGAAAACATTAGTATTTGAATAAAAGGTGAGTTTAAAAGAAAGAAGTGGCCAAACTTCCAGTGCAAAACTTTGATTAAAATTTTTTTGGGGAAACAATGGGTAGTGACCAATTGATTTTAGAACTGTACATTTTAAAACAAATGCTACTTAGCTATGTTTAAAAGGGCACCAGTAAATTGTATGTGTAAGATGAGACCATGAAAAATGACTAAGTATATTTTTTTAAGGTATGGACAACAGATTAGAAATCATAGTCAACTCTACAGCAAGTTTGATGATGGGGGGTGTGCTAGGGGTCAATTCTAGGACTTATCATTTTTCAAAGCCTATATGAGGATATTGCAGAAGTTTAAGAAGATGGAGAATTGCCTTTTACTTTGAAATGATATGGTACATATAGGTTAATTTACAAAAAGACAACAGTGAAAAAATATAGGCGACTTGGAAAGACTGAAGAAAATGTTTTACAGCATGGTAGTTGTCACTCGTCCCTCTCTAACATAGATGACAAGCAGGTGGGAGGGTTCGTTTAGATGCTTTAATACATAGAAACACATCAGGATGGATAGCAACATCATAAAATATAAAGAAACCGGTTAACAAACAGACCTTAAATACATACATGCTTATATCTCAACAGCTTACTACAAAATGTCAGCCAGACTTACACGTGCTCAGTATTTATACACTTGTGCAAGCCCTTGGATAGCTTCTTAAAGGTACATACACACACATTGATCAACATCCTCCCTCTTAAAAAGATTCCCCTTTGTAAAAACAATATTATAGTTAGACGTGCATTACTATAGACATTAGAAACAAAACACAATGTTCATGTCCAAGTTGCCATGTATCTGCTACATGGTTTGGAGAAATGGCCCAATCTTGTAACATAACAATCTGAACTGAATTTAATAACAGGGACAGTCTCTGATGAACAACTCGTATCAGGAAATTCTGGATTCGTTACAGGAATGGAAATATTCTCTGGAACTTCCTTAGGAATTGGAAAACCAGATAACTCACTCTGAGACAAACAGTCTTTCTCACAGGCTATGTGCTGTGGTATAGTCTCAGACACTAGTCTCAGATGTTTCGAATTCTGCCTAAACTCTGCTCCTTGTGATTCCACAATGCATGATCTCAGCTCTGGGCAAATATTCTTCGCAACACCAATCCGATCATAACCTCTAGACTTTTGCATCCTTACCACTTCTCCTTCTTGTAATGGTTTGAGCGGTTTGCTAGTCTTATTGTAGTAGGACTTCTGGGTTAAACGCTTCTTCAGCACATTAGCTTTGACTGACCTGTTGTTCTTGACACACGGAACCATCAATTCACTACTGATTTGCAATATGGTTCTGGTTTGTCTTGACAGAAGTCTCTGAGCAGGTGAACCAAGATGTTTATCACAAGAAATATTCCTGAGATTCAAGAGATTCAGGAAAACATGATTACAATCTCATTTTGACTTCTCCAGTAACTGTTCTGCACTTTGAACTGCAGGTTACTTCTCCCAAACCATTTGACTGCGGGTACTCAAGGCTACTCATGACACGAGTAAAGTCCCACTCTTTGGCAAATCTTTTGAACTGTTGCCTTGTAAACTGTGTACATTGTCAGAAATAACTTTGTGTGGACTACCACGCCCTGCAAAATGATGCTTCATCTTAGGAATGACGGTAGTGGATGCTAGATTGGGAAGTAAGTCAATCTTGAACCCACAGGAGTAACAGTCTACTATCACTAAGTAATGCTGACCATTCCACTCAAAGATATCATTGGCTACTTTTGACAAAGGTAATTCCAGAATCTGGTTTAGCTGAAGTGGTTCCTTCCATTGATGTGGCTTTGTAATATTACACAATGAACAAGATAAAAGTGCTCTCTCAATGTCTTGTGACATAGAAGGCCAAAATACTAGACCTCTCACCCTTTTTTTGGTAGAGTTGGTTCCTGGGTGACCATGATGCAAGATAGTAATGTACTCTTGTTGCAAGGACTTTGGAACAATTACTTTCAGACCTCTCATAATGATACCTTTGTCAGACAATATATCGTCTGTGCATGGAAAATAATTTTGCATTTCTTGAGGTAAACTAGATTGCTTTGATGGCCATCCTTGACTAATAAAGTGGTTGAGCCTTTGTAAAACTGGATCTGTGGCTGTGTGATCTCTCAGCTCATCAAGACGTGTGGAATAAAAATTTCTCACTTCCATGACTTTAAAATCAAGGTTCTCATAATCATGCTATTCAATGGTGTTTCTGGGCGATCTGGATAATGTATCAGCAAGAGTGAAATTATACTTTTGCAATCTCAGCGTCATGTGCTGCAGTGTGGCTGGAGCTGAATGCATAGGCTTTATCAAGATAGCGACCAGAGGCTGGTGGTCTGTTTCAATCTGGATAGCTCTTCCATAAACATAGTCATGGAACTTGGAACATCAAACACAATTGCCAAAAGCTCTTTCTTGATCTGGGCATACTGCATTTTACATTGTGTACGAGTTCTTGATACATGGGCAATAGGTTGACCCTCTTGTAGAATGACTGCACAAAGACCAAATTTCAAAGCATCACATGAAAGAGTAACTGGCTTGTGAACATCATAGTATCTGAGAGTTGGTGGACTAGCAATTCTCCATTTTCAGGACATCAAATGCTCTGTGGTGTTGCTCTAACCAAGACCAGGATACATCTGCACATGTCAGCTCTCTGAGTGGTGCTGATAGTTGGCTCAAGTCTGGAATGAAATTGCCTAGATAGTTAACCATGCCAAGAAAACATTGCATAGCTTGAACATTGTCTGGACCTGGCATCTCGACAATGGCTGTTTGCTTAGAAGAGTCTGGTTGTAAGCCTGAACTGGTAAATAAATGACCAATATAAGTAACCTCTTGTAGCCTGAATTTGCATTTATGCGGGTTGAGCTTAAGATTCACTTGACGTGCCCTTTCCAGAACTTTTCAGAGGCTTCTGTCATGCTCAGCTTCACCATGACCTCCTACTAGTATATCATTGACTATAATAGCACAAGGATACTCAGAATAATTTGCTCCATTGCACGCTGAAAGACTTCACTTGCAGAAATTATCCCAAATGGTAGTCTCAAAAATCTGCACCTGCCAAATGGAGTACTGAACGTAGTGAGCAATGAAGATTTCTTGTCAAGCTGAATTTGCCAAAATGAACTCTTTGCATCTAAGACAGAAAAAACAGTGGCATTTGGCAAGACTATGACTTCTTCAATTGTGCACATTGAATTATGAGGTCTTTTTAGTGCTTTGTTCAAATCTTGTGGATCAATACATATTCTGATGTAATCTGAGCTTTTCTTATGAGATACCACCATGGATGATACCCATTCAGTTGGAGTTGCAACTGGACAAATCACACTTTGTCATACTCACACCACTTTATCTAACTCAGCTTTGACTCTGTCCTACATGGCTTTTGGAACATTATGAGCTGGCCTGATAACTGGACTGATATCTGTGTCTAACTTCATGGACTACACAACTGGAAGCTTCCCTAATTTGTCTTTAAAGAGATCAGCATAGGTAGAAAAAATGTACTGGGTGAAATTAGAGTAGTGGTCTTGCAAGCCAACTTGGTGGACTTCCTTGTTAAATGAAAGCAGTCCCATTTTCAAACTGTCTCTAAGCCCTAAAAATGACTGGACATGCCTCTTGATAACATAAAATAACAAATCATAGCTTCTCCCAGCAGAGTAACATGAAAAGACTACTGAACCTTCAGTTTGAATTTCTTCACCTTTTCACCATGACACACTCTAATACTTTTGCTGACATAACATTGCATTTGGAAACTGTGTCAACTTTGAGCTCTGCGGGTTTTTCATTTATCCAAACAGTACACAATACTTCATTCTTTGCCCTTAAATCTACTGCATTGACTGTTTCATGAAGCACTGAGACAGCAGCATCCACATAAAGAGCAGGGTTGCAGCTCTCTAATTGATCAACTCATTTCTTAAAATATTCCCTTTTAATAAAAGGATGTGGGCCTTTTGATTTACAAAACCTTTTGAAATGATTCCACTTATTGAATCTGTGGCATTGCTGACCAAAAGCTAAACATTTTTCCCTTTTAGATTCATGATTTCCACCACAATTACAACAGCTGGAAATAAAACTAGGTTAGGGCCCTTGCTTTGAGTTTGCTGACTCACTCATATGCTTCAATGAGATGAGACTGTGCGAACTCTGGAATTTTCTGGAAAGGTCTGGGGTTTACCAGTGAGTGCTGCAGGGGCTACAGTTACTGCCATTTGTTTGGGCCTGTTTTTTTCAACTACGTGCTGAATATTATGAGCTTTGTCACTGTACCTTCTGGAGCTATTCTCATTTGTAAGAATATTTGTGTGTTCTTCTGTGAGCTCATATATTTGACAAATCAAAATGGACTTATTCAAAGTTAAATCACTGTCATGAAGCAAAATCTTTCTCACAGCATCATCTTTAATACCACATGCAAGTCTGTTCTTTATCAACTCATCTGTTAAATTACAAACCTGCATGTTTTAGCTTTGTTTCTCAAGTCAGTTATATATGCTATAAAAGTTTCACCAGGCTTTTGATCCCTTGTATAAAATAAGTGCCTTTCCACTGTAACATTTGTCTGGGGGTTACAATTCTCTTTAAATTTATGTTTTAAGCACTCAGGGTACTCCGTTGACTCAGCCTGTGCAACGATATGATGTTTTTCTCCCTCTACTGTATAGATAGCACGTGCATGCACAAATGAACATTCCCTTTCAATGGCTTCTGACTCAGCTAAATTAAGCAGAATAAATGCCTTTGTATGGTCATCTTTATCAGAAAATGCAGCCTGTATGAAAATGTACTCTTGCTCAAACAATCTGCAGTTCTCAGCAATATTACTGTCAAACACAAGTGCACTGGCTTTTCAAAATCTGTCTGCCATGCCCACAAAGTACACACTGAAAATATGGCCCTTGTAATTATGTATGAACAAACTGTTCTATGAGCTTGTAGTAACATTCAAACACACAATAAACTCTTCAAAATACTGTACTTTGCAAAATATATTTTGTAATGGCTGTATTCTGTGAAATAACTTTACTGTAATACTGCACAGACATGCAAACACTCTATACACTTCTGATAACTCGGACATCTTTTATCTTACAAAAATATGTGCTTAGCAAAAATGTAGTCATTTCCTATAATCTATTCATTTTATGCAATTTGGACTTTATTTCAAGGTCCAAGAACAAATTACACGTTACCTCACCAAAGGTTGAACTGCTATACACCAAAACATAGAAAGTAATTAGCAGCAACCACCACTGGAAGTAAAACTTTTAATAACAAGTAAAAACATAGTAGAAAACATATAGGATAAGCACTTTCGGGCTATGCCCTTCTTCAGATAAAAACATAATACTAAGCACCTGTTAAAAAGGAAATAGTAACCAATCGGGTTCTAATACTGAACCCGCCGTTTTTTGAGAGCGGGTTTTAAAGGGACCATCTCATTGAGTCCTGGAAACCTGTGGGCTATCAGTTCAACAATCCACTTAATTTCCACTAAAAATGGTGGGTTCAGTATTAGAACCCGATTGGTTACTATTTCCTTTTTAACAGGTGCTTAGCATTATGTTTTTATCTGAAGAAGGGCATAGCCCAAAAACACTTATCCTATATGTTTTCTGCTGCTATGTTTTTACTTGTTATTAAAAGTTTTACTTCCAGTGGTGGTTGCTGTTAATTTCTTTCTTTTGGATTTTATTTCAAATGTTTTCTGTAGTAATTTGAATATTTTTATCAATATTGGACATATTGGTTTATGCAAATATTACTTAGATGGTTCTGTATGCCTCATTTCATATTTTGCAAATAAGAAATAATGCTGAGCAAGTTTTAAAATCTGAAATTAATTTCTGACCTGTTTTGCGAAGTATGCATATTGTAGGGTTGAGTTACTTGATCTCGAACCAAAGAATTTGGATTCCATCCTGACCTCAAGTCTTTAAACATGCAGCTTCTGACTCCATGTCTTTTTAGACATGCCACTTCTGACACCATGTCACCCATCCTTCTCTAACATAGATGGCAAGCAGTTAAGGTATTTTGTTTAGATGATTTAATACACAGAAGCAGATCAGGATGGATAGCAACATCATAAAATATAAATGGACTAGTTAACTGACAGACCTTACATACATACATGTTTACATCTCATCAGCTTACTACAAAATGGCAGCCAGACTTGCACGTGCTCAGTATTTATAGACTTGTGCAAGACCTTGGATAGCTTCCTAAAAGTCCATACATACACATTGATCTACAGTAGCTTAAAAGTCAAATGCAAGTAACTTTTGTTGAAAGAAAAAATATACAAATTGAGAAGAAGCAGCTGTTACAACTCATAAGGAATTAGCCACAGCCACTGTATATGCTAGGGCAACCTATAACAAGTGGACACCATAATCTCCTCCCCAAAACAACATCAGTTAAATTAGCAGAAGGATATTTCCCAGTTGTTGACCCAGTCACGATAGATAAAGTGACAGAAAAAAATCCTTTACAGCCAAATCTTACATTTCTTTACATGATACAACATTCTCACAGACAACATGGCTTTAGGCACAAAGTCAGTACACCCACAGCCACTGCCTCAATTAGAAATGACAGTTACTACAATTTTGAGAATGGTGAACTCACAGGGACTATGTTCCTTGACCTAAGAAAAGCCATTTAATGTGCAAGCCATATTACTAGCTAATTAAAAAAGTACAGACATTATGTTGAAGCATGCTTTTGGTTTAATAACTACTTTCCAGACAGATCATTTACTGTGTGCAATGACAAGGGAAACCACACCATTTGCCAACTGAAATATGTTCTCCAAGGATCAGTTCTGATACCCCATCTCCCCTCCATGGTTATTAATGATTTCTCTTGGGAACTTCCTAACATATCTAGCATGCTGATATAGATATTCCTAAAGCATAACAGCCACTGAAATAAATGACCAACTCCATGCAAAACAAATTTAGACTTCTATAACAATAGACTAGCATTATATATGACACAATCTTCAGTTATATTATTTGGGGCTACTAAGAGACTACCAGCTGCATTACAAAGCCACGCCCAAGACTCAGAACAACAGACTATACTGTACATTTGGAAATCATCAAACTTATCTTGGCCATACACTTGACCAAGCCTATCTTTTCTGCCACATGTTGAAACACAGTCACAAAATATACTCACATAACTCAGTGTAGCCTACAAAATGTCCTACTTTCCTTCTAAGGTGACAAGACAATCCTTTGCTGTCAATGTCCTCTTATGGAGATTAGAATATTCTCCGATGTTCTTTACAAAAGTATAGATATTGTTTGGCAGACTGAAGTAAAATATTAACAGTTATCCATCATTGCCCCTACTATAAATATCACTGTAAAATCAGTAAGTGTAACTGACTTCATACTGAAGAAAGGGCTTTTGTACTACTACATGTAATAACCTGCAAAGTATCACATGATTCTTACTACACACAACTTAAGTTCCTACACTTTAGGAGTTCAACCTACACATTTAGGAATAGTGATAAAAATCTTAAAACTGGACCTCGTTAGACATTAACAATTGCTGAAAAGTTACTTGCCAAATTAGCACCTGAAAACTGGTATAAAAACTCAGGCAGATATATGACCACCTTTAAACATTTTCAGAAAAAAACAGGCATCTCTCACTATCACTCCATTGTTAATTTCATTTAATACTGGCACCCAGAGTATCTAAATTCTCTGACCTCTTAAAATTCATGCTGCCCTTGTTGTCAGATGGGTAGTTCCCATTGCACAAGCCAGTATCTTATTCCCATGATCCTACGATCATTTCTCGTGGAAAAAACAGCTCACATTATTATGGCTACTTGGTACCTCTAATTACTAAGAACCTGTGTTTAGTTTTCTAAGTACTTAACTAAACAGTTGCCACTCATTTCACTGAATCACATTTCACTGAATGTAACTACTGTTGGGCAAATAAAATGTATATACCCTTTTCCTCACTGTAGTGCGATCCTGTAGTAAGTATATATAGTTAGGATGTGTGGGGGCATAACCCAAACCTACTTTTGGTTTTATATTGTTAGCTTTCAGTGAAATGAGATTTATAAATACAAAAGCTAAGTAGGTGGGGGGATATGCCCCCCCAATGTGGGGTGCTGTACCCCCCACACCCCTCCTAACCATATATACGAACTCCAGTGAAATTAATTTTCAGTGATTTGGGCTTTCAACGATTTTTTGAGGGTAAACTGAAATTCAGTAAAATGAATTTTCAATGAATCAAGATAGACCCATATACACACACACACACACACCCACAACACACACACACACACACACACACACACACACACACACACACACACACACACACACATATATATATATATATATATAGATATATATATATATGTACATATACATATATATGCACACACACACACACACAAACACACATGTATATATATATATATATATATATATATATATATATATATATATATATATAAATCCAACAACTGTCTCTATTCAGAGTTTTTATTTCTTTAAGGCCAGTATCATGCTTCATCCATTGTTGTTTTTATTGTTGTTAATGTTGGTGTTATACCTGAAAATCATTTTCAAACACAATAGACTGTACAGCTCAAATTTCAAATGAATAAACTATAGATTTTTTACATACTATACATATGCATTAGAAAGTGTAGCTTATTGCTGTTATTCTGCTCTTTTTCAGTGTACTTAATAATTGTCTTGGCAAATAAGTGTTCTCTATTTTCCATTAAGTACCGTTTACCAGTTGTGCTTACCAAATATTTCTCCTTAATATTTCATTTCACTACTCTATTGTATTGTTCAGTCACCATGTTCTACATCAGTGATTACCCAGCCATTCTGATTAGTGCCAGCTGACATCAGCATTTGAAGTCAAACATCCCCCGGGATTCATGAAGCTCGGCGCAAGGACGGTGTTAGGCTTGTGCCGACCGTGCAGCGTAGGGATGGTACAGTAGCACTATATGCATATTAATGAAGGCATGCTGCCACCACATCCACTTGCATAGGAAACATGCGCCAGTACATGGGGCGTGTCGAAGCGCCGCATGGAGGCGTAGACATGTCGGCTGTTTACGTGCAACCTAAAATGCTGACTATTATAGCCTGCCTCCAATAGTAATCACAACTGTCAGTGTCCGTGGATACTGAAACGTATGCAGAGCATGCAAGACAGTTTTGCGAACACATAAATCAGAAGCAAACACAAATGCATGTAGCTGAATATTGAGTCCCCATTCCTCGAACAAATGACATTTAAAACCCCGTTCCTGTATTCTATTGTAGTGTTGATAGTTATACCAAGTGGAAGTGAAACACATCGTGTTAGGTAAGTCTAGCCCAATGGTCAGGGTTACCACCTGTCCCATATTGTGAGGGACAGTCCCCCTCTGGGCAGTTGTGTCCATACCAAAACCATTATAAATGTAAAATATCCTGTGATCGTAGGACATAATTATGTCCCACATCTTATGTAATAGTCACATACAATAGTTATTTCCGTATGTAACATACCTACATGTTACAAGAAATAGAATAATTAGTAAATGAAACAGAAGAAGCAGCTAAACTGCTACAACAATAAGATTACATTTAGGCATAAAACAAAAGTACTATCCATTGTACTGACCGTGGGTATGTGTTGGCCTGTAAAATCTGATGTGTGTCCTAAATATATCCCATCCTGGCCATATGAAACGGTGGCAACCCTACCAATGGTCAGAGCATTTGCCCAAAATCTGCCCATTTGCAGTCCAAGGCATCCTTGTCAGGATGGGGCAAAGATGAATGGGTATTACCCGGGTCTACCTACCATGTCATGAAAGATAAGTATTTGCGTGTACCTATGTACGTGATGTACAGCATGTGGAAGGTAAAAAATGCTAGGGTAGTCCTCACAACCATACAGGTACCAGAGATATGTAGTGTATGCAATGTGTTCCCTTGACCGTGCCATGGGCCATCAACCAGAGAAGGGATGGATGGAGTGTGTGGAATATGGGTGTGGGGGGACGGGTAATGTAATAATTTGCAAAGGGGAGACTGTGTTGGATGCACAATAGGTGAACTGGAGGTGTATGAGGGAGCAGTGGGTGAATCAGAAAGAAACACAAAGAACAAACATACACATCTGCAATACAACCTGACAGGCCATACTGCAGAACACAATCCCACAAACATATGAATATTAAAATGCGCGATACACATGTACAGAAACGTCACTGGCACATACCCACATAATGGTCTGGACTGAACTGAGCTATCCAACTACAACACACCTGGATGCATAATTGAATACCCATCATCCCCTCTACAGCACATAACCCCCCCATTCCTGAACGTCCACCAAATCCAGCCATACTCGGGCTGCTAGCTTGACACAGCCATATCTGCACATAGTGACCACTACTCATATCTAGTAGGCAGTGTCAGGATTGCAAACTATGTATCCCTTGCATGTAAAACCCTATCATGTTTTCGTAAATCCAAAAATATTGAAGGTTTTTGGCTTGTTCAATTTTTGGATATCCCTCATGGGATAAGTATCCTGTGTAAACATCAGACTTGGTGTCACGACACAATGTCCAGTCCTGTAGAAATCTGGACACAAGTTGTATGTGCAGTAGTGGTTCACGAGACTGCTCAGCCTCCAGCCGGTCATGCAGAATCTACTACTCAGGATTAAACACCTGACCGTGATGCATGGCTCCCCACATGAATTATTGAAAATATATACTTTACACATTAGCCGTATGGCTCCCCACATGAATTATCGAGAATATATACTTTACACATTCGCATAGTGGCAGTTGGATATAGGGTGATTAAGGCACAGATGTAAGCAGGGTTCTTCCTGTCCCACTTTGTGAGGGACAGTCCCTGCTTAGGTAGGTGTGTCCTGACCAAAAATAATACAATGGCAAATGTCTTGTGATTGTAGGAAATAATTATGTACCATATTTCATGTAACAGTTGCCTAAAACAGTTATTTCTGTATGTAAAATATGTAAATCTTACAAGAAACAGAATAAGCAACTAAACTGCTACAAGAATAAGCTCTCATCTAAGAAAATAAGTAAAGTTCTAAACCCTGTACTGACTGTGGGTATGTGTTGGCCTGAAAAATCTGGTGTGTCCCGAATTTAACCCATCCTGGCCATATGAAAATGTGGCAACCCTACCAATGGTCAGAGCATTCACACAATAACTGGCCAGCATCTTAATCCCCCCTAAAACCAGTGACCTTTGGAGGAAAGATAATGAATTACAGTGAATGAATAATGACAATAATTAAGAGTAATAGATGTCTTTTACTTCAGAAAACAAGTATTAATACATATGCTCTGAATCTGTCAACGTTTCAAGTTAATAGTACTAATATTGTAAAAGTGTCCGTGATTGTCCCTGATTTGTCTTTGCCTTGTCCCTGTTACTGCTGAAATTAGTCCCCGAGTGGTTGAGAGGTCTGTACACATATGTACACCAACCAGCTGTCACATTTGTTGCCAGTACTGTTGAATACCTGTAGTGAAGTCGTATATCCTAGCTACCATCCATGTGGAATGTATCACGGATGGTGTAGTGGTCAAACCGGTGACTAAGGTGTGTCTGTTTCTGGGTCCAAGCCATGCAAGGGCCGCTAATTTTATGTGATGGCCAAAATAATGCCAGTAGGATATAGGGATGTAAAGCCAGTGGGGATGCGCGGTGGACATTCAACAGTATGGGAAATGTAAATAGGTATGTAGGTGTATATGTATGTGTATGTACAGACAGATATATATATGAATGAACATGGTCACAATAAAGCAGTCATAACAAATGTGAAGGGAAACACCAGTGGAACACCCTCACCCTGTATTATGTAGTGCCGACATATCAAGCTGGTCAGAGGTGGGCAAACCCCTGCATCTGGAAACACAGGTAGAATGGTAACATTGGGACTAACTCTGTCCAAGTGCTAATTTTGACTTTCAAATGGGTACAGGGATGTTCTGGACTCCAGTCGGACAAGCCTAAACCCAGATGACCACATGAACACCCCGACAATCAAACACACGTATGTGCCAGGACTATAAGCTTTGGAGTTCTGAATATCCTTGGGGTGAGTAAACATGCAGCATGGATCCAGAGCAGTAGGGAATAGGGAAAGTTGCATGTGTAGTACTGCGGTTTTCCCAGTAGGAGAATGGATGCCTGCTGTGTAAGTGAAGTGCTGAGGCATGTGTTTGGGTAACTATGAACCATGGGTATACATATAAATGAAGCAGAACACCAATAGTTTAGTGGTTAGAGCATCCGCCTAACGTAAAGGCATTCCCTGTTCAAGTTCGACTATAGCATATATCATTTTCCTTGTGGAATGAATGTCGCTGTGCTGTAAAGCCAACATTTAAACATGTAAAGGTGAACATGTGTTTTACATGGGGCCATTAACCGGATTCCTTCAATCAAAGTGGTACTGTCATAATGAATAAGGCACACATAAGCACAAATAAGCAG
>NC_056732.1:559185562-559192501 GCF_019279795.1 Protopterus annectens
TACTGTAGTCATGTAGTCCGATGTAATAGGCATCACAAGGGATTGTGCCCACCCAGCGTAAGTGACACATGCAAATACCAATGTTGCTGCATGTGCAAGTGAGGGAGCGAGTGGGTGCAAGCGTGTTTGGCTACCAGTGTGCGAGTATTGCACTGGTAAAGAAATGTGGAGTCTAAACAAGTATAAAAAGCTGTAACCAGAGGTCAGCAGTGCTTAACACCACGCAAACCCATGCACAACTGCTCCCAACTGCTTCAATGTGCCTTACTCACTCCGTATCCAATGGGCTTGTTCTGGCCGCAAACAAATAACCGTCCTTTGCAAGTGTTGGTAGCAACACCCTGCACACACAGCTAATGTGAATTACCAATACACCATGGCAAATATACAGACAATAGACAGTACCACACACATACCATACAGCACAGTCATCCAACAGTATAGCAATGTACCGGCAGATATGTCTGGACCACTGGTGTTTGCAGACCTGGCCGTCTTGTGTTTACGTGTGTGAGCATGCCCAGTATGACCATTCCGCATGTTGTCGGCTGACATTGCCGTCATACCTTCATGTATTTGAGCATGCTCAGTATGGTCAACTGTATCGCATGTGTTACATGTCCAGGTAGTCAGTACTGTGGTGCCGACTTCTGCGTTGTACACTGACAGGTGGCATGCTGTGTCTGCAGGGTATCCATCAGTCATGTGACATTGACTGTTGCTACATTTCTGCACAGCATGGGGGGACATCCGACTGTATCCACATTCCTACACAGCACTGGGGGGGGGGGGGGCGCACCTGACTGTTACATGTGTATGTTGGAAGGATGGCACAGCTGACACTTGTACACTTTTGCTACTACTGTACTGGTATGTCAGGTACTCCATTTCAGTGTGTAGACCTACCTATTGTGCTGGCTAGAGGCATACCAATGTACTCCAGATCTTAGCTTTAATTACCAGCATATTAGTTTCAGACGTCCTAGCCTTCACAACCTACATACAACTGCCTGGCCTGCTGTAGTCTGTCTGTGTGGGTATGTGGGGGGGTCATCCATTGGGCATATTCAGAGGCCATAGTACAGCATCTGTCTGTGTTGGTCTACACCTGTCCAGCTGGTTGAGACTTGCGTGGGCTGTATGGACACACATGATGCTCAGCCCATTACCAGCAGTGGGTTATGACACCCTGTGTACTACTGGCTATTATGGGGACCCCAGTATGTGCTACAGATGTCATGGTGCCACTATGGATGTCTACTGTCTGCTGCCTTAGCATTCGGCCACCAAATTCCCTTGCATGCTCACATCCATACTATAGCTACAGGTAACAACACATTCTAATACAACTGACAATTGGTAGGTTGATTGACTTACCTTGAGGGTGTGCCAGACCTGAGGATGGTGCTGGAGGGCTGCCTATGTCGGATGCACACAGTGCACTTCCTATACATGGTTGATCACAGGTAGTGCCATGTTTGGCATCCCTTTTACTGTCTGTGCGAGTCAGAGAGGGTAACATGCCCTGAGTACCTACTGTGTCAGTGCATATGCTATGTGTTGCCTCTTTGCCAAGGCCAGGTCGTACTGGGCATGCCTCCTTCTGCCTACTGGGTCTGGCTCAGGTTGTTCCTCCTCCGAGTCACTCTGTGTCTGTACAGGCCTTGGCATTGGTGTGAGGCTGTGTGGCCCTGCCCCATGCTGTTCCTGCTGCAGCTGTTTCCGCAGGATCATATTGTGTAGCATAGCACATACCATAACAATTTGGGTGCATGTAGCTGGTGAATACTGCAAGGCTCCACCGGATGTGTCCAGACACCAGAACCATGACCTGAGCATCCCAAACACATGCTCTGTTATATGTCTGGCCTGTGCGTGTGCCTCATTATGGCATAGTTGTTCAGGTGTGTGTGTACATTTCTGATGGGTGTCATCAGCCACGGCTCCAGTGGGTACCCTGCATCCCCCACTAGGTGACCGTAGGGGATGTCCATATTGGCAAAGCTGTGGTACAGCTGCATCAGATGCCATATATTGGAATAGTCATAGCTTCCAGGGCAGCCAGCTACACACATTCAGTATAATGCCCTGGGCATCACATATGACCTGACAGTTGATGGAGGGGATGCCCCTGCGGTTAATGTAGGCCCTACCCTGCTCACCGGGTGGTGCTTTGATGCATATGTGTGTGCAGGCTATAGCATCCACTACCCCAGGGTAGTCTGCCATTTGGTGGAAGAGGTGCATATTGCTGGTCAACACCTCACGTGTGTTGAGGAAATGTACGTGCTCACTGGTATGTGGTGACATGGCATCCAGGAACTGGTGTAATACTCTGGATGCAGATGCCTGTGAGATCCCCATGATACCCCCAGTTGTGCTTTGGGAGGTACCTGTGGCTAGTATACCTAGGCCTTCACATACCTAGGTATCCACTGGGATGGGTTTCCCTCAGCCTGTTCGATGTGTCAGGTGTGGCCGGCACAGCTCAACTATCTGCTATAGGAGGTCTCTGTCCACCCCATAGTACTCCACTATCTCCAGCTCATGTAGCCCCTGGTAAGTTACCCTGTGTCTGTACAGTCTTCTCTGTCTCCTCACTGAGGGTTTTCCGGCAGCATTCACATCCTCACCACCCTCAACCGCCTGCACTTGTTGGTCTATGTTGCCTGCTGTAGTCCTTCTCATTTCGTTGGATTGTTTTGCAAAATTTCCTCACATGCATACACCGGTGGTTTAGAGTGTGGAAAAGCCCGACAGTATGGTGCTTGCTCACTTTATCATAGTGTTCTGGGCTGGGCTGGGCCTGTAATCTGCTGATTGTGCTAATCATCACCTGTTTGCCCAGCTTGTTCACCTTGACTACTCTCCTACTGCTGTTGTCCCTCCCAATAGGCAGGTATAGACACACCCCTAGCTTAGGCATGCTAAGCCAGGAGCAATCCTGAGACACAGGGATCCAATGTACATACAGTATGCCTGACACCCCCCCATGCCATCACCTATATATGAGTATATACTATATACGAGTCCTGCACCCGGCTATCTATACACATACATTCTTGGGATCTGCATCACTCCATTGGGATAAATGGGATTCACTATTTTCCACCTCGTTTGCATAGTATTGTCTTCTAATGCATAGTTGCATGACCCATACTGAGCCTCCCCAAAAATAACCACTGCTTACTGTTGAGCAGATCTGCACACAACTGGTTAAAAGCACCTTACTATCACCGTATTCAATGTCCCTTGTTCTTCCCAGCCTCTGCACGGTTCGAACCCGGGATCCTGCACACCACAGACGATGTGCCTTACCACTAAGCCATGGCAGATATACATACATCTGAGGTTATCACGTACAGATCATCCAGCACAGGCATTCAACAGTATAGGACATGTATTCCATCATGTAGATTTATGTGTGCTAATGTCCACACACATATATATATATCTATATATATATATATATATATATATATATATATACACACACACACACACACATATAAATATACACACACACACATACATAGATATAGAATACATATCTCAACAGCGGACCACATGACACCAAAGCATTAGACAAGAATGAAAAGGAAACCACATGCGCCTCCTGTATTTTGTAGTGGTGTTAATATCAAGGCAAGTGTGTTTCTGTGCATCACATGGGTTCAGACTAAATTAAGGGTAAGATTAGAGCTGCTGACATTATTCACCGGATCTATTGCCGAATGTATGTGTATGTCTTGCCAACCCAGTCTGTTGGCCGATTGTGACATTTATGGCCACTGTATAGGAAAACAACAAAACACGCTCCTCAACACATTCAGTAGCTAGCCACTCTCAGACACCAACACATAGGATATGACTGCCAAACAAACACACCTGTCATGCCTTGGAATAGAACACCTATCTGTCTATTCTATCACACTACAGCATTATGCAGTTACAGTACATGCTCCCGAGATTACTAAGACACAACACTACCAGAGGTGTACTTCTAGGTGGGTGACATCATCAGCAATGGAAAAGTCGGTGATAGGGATTGTATGGAGTGTGAGCAGTCTAAAAGCATCATTCTGTCCCCAGGTAGATGGGGGCACACACACACACACAGTTGGCATGGCTGGGATTAGAACACAGACCTAACTACCTTATCACACTACAACATTACACAGTTACAGAATGCGCTACTGAGATTACTGGGATACAACACTCCCAGAGATGTAGTTTTAGGTTGGTGACATCATCAGCAATGGAAAAGTCGGTGATAGGGACTGTATAGTGTGAGCAGTCTAAAAGCATTATTCTGTCCCCAGGCAGACAGAGAAGCACACACACACTTGGCATAGCTGGGATTAGAACACAGACCTAACTACCTTATCACACTACAGCATTACACAGTTACAGAACGCCCTACCAAGATTACTGGGACACAACACTCCCAGAGGTGTACTTCTAGGTGGGTGACATTATCAGCAATGGAAAAGTTGGCAATAGGGATTGTATGGAGTGTGAGCAGTCTAAAAGCATTATTCGGTCCCCACATAGACAGAGACACACACACACACTTGGCATGGCTGGGATTAGAACACAGACCTAACTACCTTATCACACTACAGCATTACACAGTTACAGAACACGCTACAAAGATTACTGGGCCACAGCACTTCCAGAGGTGTACTTCTAGGTGGGTGACTTCGTCAGCATTGGCAAAGACGGCGATAGGGATTGTATGGAGTGTGAGCAGTCTAAAAGCATATTTCTGTCCCCAGGCAGACAGAGACAAACACCCACCAGTGGTATGATTAGGACAACTGCCTATCTACGGACCACTATTACAATGCTACATAGATACGAGCCGCACCACAGACACTACACTTTTCAAGACTGTCAATATGACTTTCTAGGAATGCGGACATCGACATGGATGCTGGCAGTTATGATGTACATACCTGTGAACCAGTGTGTTCAATGTAGGAATCCATCCTGAAGTGGGTTATGGCCATCTGTTGACTGGACAACTACTATCGCTATACAGGCTTACAATGGCCATGCCCATACACATAGAGGCACATAACCGATACAAGGTGTCACTGGGCATGCTCACACACTTAGAAGCACAGGGCTGTTTTGTATGCACTCTGATTCTAAACACGGAAGGGCACAGTGGCCATGCTATTACAGTTAGACGTGAACAACACATTGTAGTGGACTCTGGTGTCGATAGTTGTCATTGTTAGCAGGAATGCTGCACTACATATATCTGACACCAGTCATCTACACAACATCTGCTGCTGTCCATCACCTTAGATGTATCAATTTAAACCTGGCACACTAATACCACCCGTGGTGATGTCCTGCCAGGAGTGGCTACTTCGCCCATATAGTGCCACTCATAGACGAATGTCCTGAGACCAGGTTAACACCCTGATACATAGAGGACAACTGCATTGTATGTGTATGCTAAACAGTGGTAGATGTGTAGTGTTCGTAATCACAGCTACCCAATGTAGATCCAACAATGGGGAATACTGACATCTGTGCAGTGTGGAACACCTGGCTGAAGGCTCAGTTGTGCACAATAGCACTACCCCCGTATACCTCGGATACAGACATGTGGGCCATAACACTGGTACGGACCGCTCCAGGTGGTGGTGTCCCCACGTACATGAAGGCCACTCACATGTACTGACCAGTACACCCTCAAAAGGCATCACAGATGTGTCAGGTGCAGATCACAGTGTCAGAAGCCACAGTCTAGGATGTAGCCCTCAGACATCACCGTGTCCTTGGGCCAGCAACACACATCCATACATGTGGTAGAACATATATTAATACAACACCATGTGACCCATGACCAGTGGACTGTACCTAGTTCTACATCACCTGTGCAGACTACCCATGTACTGACACAGTTGCATCATGTGTTATCCAATGCAATGATACCACTGTTCGTGACCAGGTCGGCTGTACACATAGGGGCCCTGGGTCATATACAGCAGTAACAGATGACTGTTGATGTACACCAGTAAACACCCTCATGTTTGGATATGACATACATGTACCTGCCATGGATATGTACATGCCACACACACACACACACACACACACACACACACACACACACACACACACACACACACACACACACACACACACACACACACACACACACAGACACACAACACATATGTACATAGCATAGCTGTTGCTGTCCTTCAGCAGACAGGTGGCTACAGCAATTACACACATGCACATGGAAGGTAGGTCCATGGCTGTTGAATGCTAACAGTACATAAGGTGTGATATCAATGTTGACTGAGTTAACATTCCCTCTGTACTGGTTACCCATGACAACTATCATATCATACAACAGTCCATGTGTCATGTATGTCATCACACATGTCCACCAATTGCAATGCCTACAAACATGGCTATATGACAGGAATGTAGGACTACACACATGTACATGCAGTGGCGTGCATTCAGCTAACATGCGTGGGCAGTAGCCGACGTTTGCAGGTGACATGTGTCTTACTACAACATGCAGTTGCAGTGCAGCCCCATCATTGTCAACTGTATATGGTGATATATGTATGTATGGATGGATGTGTGGACATAACTAAGTGGTGGGCCATCTTTGCAGATGGATATTTGCTGAAGGCAGCTCACAGGTGTGTCACAAGCCGTCCTACAATAACATGTGCAAACACTAAGCTATGTTTCTGTTAATTGAAGGGGAACACATACAACTTACACAGCGGTCAGGGTGTCACTGAATGTAAATAACTTGACACCTGTAACACTTAAGACCTCCCGTGTGCATATATCAGCACAATTGCAAAAGGTAGCGTCAGTACACATTGTAATGCGTGCAATACTGCTGCCCTTTTTTTTTTGGTTTCCCAAAAAACCCGTTTTCCCCCCTTTTAA
>NC_056732.1:559193001-559210693 GCF_019279795.1 Protopterus annectens
TGGGTTGCAACTGGCCTGAAAAGGGTCTAGGTCTGACTCTAAACCGGTTACAAGTGGCATTCCCCAGGGCTCAGTCCTAGGGACCCCTCCTGTTCAGCATATATACTTCTAGAGGTACAGGCAAGCACAGGAGGACCCCTATGGCTGACCAAGTTCGCAGAAGCGACTGCGGAAATTAGGGGCTATAATTGACTCTCTGGCTGACACACAGACATCCTCCAAAAACGGTCTCACTGGAGACAGATATCTCAGTGTCAAAACCACCACTGGCCTCAAAGCGAAATGCCAAAAGTGTATAGTTATCCGCACGGGAAAAAACAAAGTACCCTAGGCAAACTGCCACATAGGTGGTAGCTAAATACAGAACAACGTAATAAGGGATCTGGGGACCCAAGTAGATAGTAACCTCTCCTTTGATAATCAGCCACATTGACAAAGTGATTAGAAAATCCTTCTATGTGGCCCATCTAATCAAAAAAAAGGGTTTTGCATCCAGATCTAAAGAGGTCATTGGGCCCTCTACACATCATTCATCAGACCCATCACCAGAGAGTACAATGCTCCATTTGGGATGTACCTTACAGACACCTGCAACAGATTGGAAAGACCACAGAAGCACCACGGGGATCACTGGCCTCAAGCAGATGCCCTATGCAGCTTGACTGAGAGGAAAGGCACCTCCCAGCTGTACTTTCGGTTTGCATACCGCCTACTCAGAGGTGATCTCTGCCTGACATACAAGGACATGTCCTACCCAGAATTGATGGACATGCTCCACCTAAAGAAAACCATATCCCTTCGAGCCACACGCTCCAGGGATCTAAACCTCACCACAACAATATATAGCATGTGCTGGAGGGATAGATTCCTGTCCCAGAGACTTCCCATGCTCTGAAACAAGATTCCAATCTACATTAGGCAGAGCTCCTCGCTAACACTCTTCAAGAGAAACCTTGACGAGTGGATGGGAAACAGAAAGCTTACCCCAGGGACCACTTCAATGGCTCTGCTGGACAGAGGCACAGGGAACTAATCTAAGGGGGTGGTGAAAGCCAGTACATTCTGGCTAGGCTTATAAATGCCTTCGGGCAGATAGGTTCATAGGTAGGTACTAGGCTAACAGGGAGCTGAGATTTCATATACGTGAACATTTATTGAATATTAAGAAATGTGTTATTACCAATGCCCTGGCTAAACATGTCTCTCTTACTGATCCATCACATGTATTTAAGTTTCAGGTAATAGAACAGGTATTTGAGAATGAAAGAGGAGGTGACTTGATTAACCATACTGGAACTTCAGAGACTAGTTGGATCATTAGATTGAGGGCGGACAGGGGAAAATGATTAAATGATAGAATACCCCTGAAACCTATTTAAAAAAAATAGAAGTCTTTTTAAGAACTAGAAGTCTTCTTTGAAAAACAGAAGTTTTTTTAAAAAGTAGAAGATTTTTTTAAAAAGAATAATAATAAATTCTCTATACATGTAGGTGTACACACAAACTGCTTATTATGTAATACAACTTATTTATCTCTGTTTAGGGATTGTATTTTGATATTAGTAGTTATTTATATATGCATAGAGATGCATTTTTGTATTTTACATCTATATGGTTTGTTTTTTAGCAAATATTTGCACATTTATTGGGAACATACCTATCCAATCTTCAAAGTTTCATCACATATGTTAAACATAGTATATAAGCTAGCTTTATCTTTGCTTGTGATAGAATGATTGATTTTATAAAATGCTATACTAATTAATGTTTTAACAGCTTTTTATGGTCTGAGCGAAGTGGTGTAATACAACCATGAAAGTGCTAACCTTTTAGAATTTTGCTGTTTGGAAGAAATGAAGCTGTTTTGAACCTACTACTGGATTCAGTTATTACTTTCTGCCTATGGTTGGAACGTTGGTCGATTTTGAGTGGATTATTTAAACTTTTTATTTAGTTTAAGTTAGAACTGCGGCTGAGTGGAGAACTGTAGGTAGCCAATGTCTAAGCAACAGCCGATTCCCATGATCTGTGTAAGTATGCAAGTTCCACATGCACTTCAGCAGCATTAAAGCTTCACTATACATATTTTCATAATGCTTTGCCTTGTCAACTTTAAACTTGGTACAGATGCAATTATGCAGATGTCAGTTATGGTTGCTTTTTGTTGCGTTAGGCCATCTACAGTTAGCTGTTAAGCTCTACAGTTAGCTGTTAAGCTCTCAGTAGGGGCAGTCCCTGCAAAAGTTAATTTCACTCTTACACTTCTCATATATATGCTATACTGGCAGAGCGTGTGTAGGAGTTTTATTTAGTGCAGAATCCTTTCCAGTATATACAACTGCTTGATGTAGCAACATTATGGAGCACAGGTGCGCAGAAGCTATGGGGGAGATTGGGTTATACCACCTTTAATAACAAAGCAAAGCTTTCGGGCAGAACCCTTCTTCACTACTAATACAATCAAGTCTGCATACTAGAAGCTTATATACAGGTCTAGAAGTCACATGATTAGCAGCCAAGAATCATGTGATGAGAAAGTCTTAAAGTGCAAACAACATAATAAAACTTTTAAAAAATCAATTAATAATATTACGTAATCTAGTTAAAATTGGTTTTAAACTGACTTTGCTGTTAATTCCTGGATGTGACTCAGCAGCTAGTCTTAAAATCCATTCAAATTCCTTAGTCTCAAGGCGATTATTCAAATCTCCACCTCTGGCACTAGAACAATTAAAATCAATAACTCTAAACTTAAAAGAATGTTCAGAGCCATGAATATTGATATGCTTATATAGTGCATTATTTTCACAACACCGTCTGATTTCTGAATTATGATCAATAACACGATCTTTCAGCTTACGGATAGTTTTTCTTACATAGAATGAGGTGCAGGATTTACATGTAGCCAAATAGATAACACCTGAAGTGTTACAGGTAGCTGAAATTTTAAAATTGAATACTTGACCGGTGCTAGGGTGTGTGAAAATGTCACTACCATTACCAAACATCTGTGCACAGGCAATACAGTTAAAACATTGAAAAGTTCCATGCTTAATAGCCAACGTCATAGGCTTAGGTTTATAAAAATCTTTATAACACAATAAGCTTTTGATAGTCTTCATATTTCTATAAGAGAAGCATGGCTTATCACCTACAATAGCTTTCATTTCATCTGAAGCTAATAAAATTATCCAATTTCTTGAGATAATTTGTTTAACCAGGTGACTTCTTCTATTAAAAGTAGTCATATATCTAACTGAAGTCATCTCTTTATTGCTGTTATTATTTTTCTGGGATGTAGTTAACAAAATGTCCTGCCCTTGATTAAAGCTGATAGGTTTCAAATAAGACTTCCTAGCCTCTAAAATATCAATTCTTGACTTATTAAGTAGGTGGGCATCATAGCCACTTGAGGTAAATTCCATTATCAAATCATCCAGTTGTAACTTGAATACATCATCATCTGTGTTGAGCCTACTTGTCCTAATAAATTGTGATTTTACCACTTATGAAAATATGTGGAGCGTGCATACTACTGTAATGTAAATATTTACAACAGCTAACTTCCTTCTTATATACAGAAGTATTAAGAATTCCATCATTCAGCTGGATTTTTAAATCTAAGTAACACATAGTATTTTCAGAAACTTGCATTTTAAATTTCAAATAATCAGTTGTTGAGTTCAAATAGTCAACAAAAACATCCAGATCATGAAGTGTACCATTCAAACAATTAAACAGTCATCAACAAATCTTTGATATTCTCGCGAAACTAATATAGGTAGAAAGATTCCTATTACTATACAGATGTTTATGTTCGCCTTGGTAAAGGGCTAGGGTAGGGTGTATGTTACCCACTGAGGTACCCATAGCTCTTCCTGCTCACTGTAAATACAAAGTTTCGTTAAACATAAAAATATTATTTTCAAACAACATCCATAAGACAGCAAATGTTGGCAATGGATTTGAAATCAGGGTTAAAATTTGTGTTATTAAAAATTCCCTCAGAAGCTCAAGTCCGGCATCATTAGGAATGACAGTAAATAAGGATACGATATCCAAGCTAACTAAATAATGTCTTTTAGTTTTTATATCAGGCTCATTTCTTGTATACCATTGCTGTAACTTAGTTAACAAATCATGTGTATCTTTCAGGATGGTATTACAATTAAGTAAATGTGGTTGTAACTGTTTGTGCAAGTAAACTGAAACTGGTTATGTAATCCAGCCTCCACCTGAGACGATAGGTCTCATTGGTAGGTTATCCATAGACTTATGTATTTTTGGGATACCATACAGATGAGGTATCAAAGGACAAGGTACAGTTAGAAAATGAAACAAATCAAGGTCGATGTCACCATTAAGCTGAAGTTCAAATATTACTATGTTGACATAACTCACACATTTCTTTGCATCTGCATGTGTAACTATTTTAAATGCATTCTCATCATTCAAAAGTAGAGAAACAGCTGAAAAATATTTGTCTCGGTCCATAATAACAGGCATACCACCTTTGTCCGCTTGCTTTATTACAATGTCATTATTATTTTGTAGACTTTTTAATGCTTCATACTCTGCAAAAGTCAGATTAAAGTTCTTATTCCTCATGGGCCGTAGGTATAGTTCTCTTATTTGTAGTTCACACACATCATGAAATGCATTCAATAAGGGTGCATTAAGTGGAATAAAAGTACTTCGTCGTTTTAGACTGTCTCCCATTGAGTTAGATTTACCAAACATTAGTTTTAAACTCAAGTTATGAACAAACAACTTTAAATCAGTTAAAGCAGACACAACATTATCACTACAGGATGGTATAAATTTAAATCCTTTGTCTAAAAGAGAGAGATGAGCAGGATTTAACTCAAAAGATGATAAATTTAATGCCACAACTACTTGCGACTTACTTTGTTGAGTCCTAAAGGGCTCTCATTTTTAACGTTTGTTTGCTATGGTTGCCTGTGTTGCATACGACCTTGCAGGTGAACCTCTAGACCTGGGTGATCTATTCACGACGGTTTCAGCGTGTTCCAGTTGGAATCGTTTATTAGTTAAATTTAAAGTTAGTTGTTGTGTCTTTTTGATAGCCATAGCATTCGTATTCACATTCAGGTTGCCATCACGCTTGTTCTTACTTCCTATAGGCGCGCATGCGCTTTGGGATGAGGAACATGATACCAAAAGGCCAGGCTCATTCGTAACTGGTGCAGGGGGAGTTTCAGATGTCAAGGGTGTAGAGGGCGGATTATTATTTAAAGAAATGTTGTCAAAAGTATCCAGGGAATCAAATCCTTCTCTTGCAGGAACTTTATGGTAAGCAGTAGTACGAGGATTCTCAGTTCTGGGCCAAGAGAAGATATTCCCTCTTTGGAAGTCACCTATGTCGCGTTGGAGCTTCTGTTTTTTGGTAGCTTCCATCCTGACCTCAAAAGCTTGAATCCTATCAAGCATTTGCTGGTATACAGGTGTAACTTTAGGAAATACAGTCAATTCTAAAATAGTACTCTCAAGTGAAAAAATGTCACGCTTGTACTCTTCCTCAGTTTTTATAAAAAAGTCATTCATTAAAGACATATAGTCTAAAGATAGTTTAATATTCAATTGTTGCCATGATTTGAGTAGTTCTGGAAAGGTATTGCCATATGAAGGCATTTTAAGGATCCTGAGTCCACGTGGGACAATACCTTTATCAAGATATGCCAAAAAACTAAAACGTTGCCTTTGCAACCTCTTAAATGCCATTACCTTTCTTTCCAGAAGTTGTAATACTCTATTGAATTCAGCAACATTATCCAAGTCTGCTGTAGGTTCAGATGCAGTGTTCATTGTTTCTGTAAAGTTCAGTAGAGGGTTATTCTCCACATCAATAAGAGATCTGAGGGAATTTAAATCCATTTCTTGATGCCAAAAATGACTACAGGCTGCGAGGTAGACCTTGAAGTAGGTATTCCCAATAACAGCAACAGATATAGACCAAAAAAACAGCTGCAAAACGTGGAGCAAGTAACACAAACTTGTAGGAAAAAAACACCTTTAATAACAAAGCAAAGCTTTCGGGCAGAACCCTTCTTCAATACTAATACAATCAAGTCTGCATACTAGAAGCTTATATACAGGTCTAGAAGTCACATGATTAGCAGCCAAGAATCATGTGATGAGAAAGTCTTAAAGTGCAAACAACATAATAAAACTTTTAAAAAATCAATTAATAATATTACGTAATCTAGTTAAATTGGTTTTAAACTGACTTTGCTGTTAATTCAGGTGTTATCTATTTGGCAATGTGTCCGAGTTTAAGACTTCTGATGCACTCACACTTAAGTAAATTAAATTTCACACATCTAAACACTTCTGGGAAAGCCTGACACAGATATCCAGCTGTGCCACTTCCCTAAAATAATATAATACTCTGCCACCAATCAGAGAGCCTGCATGCCCTTTTAAAGGGGCAGCCAATTATTAAAATTAGATATTAAAACAATTAGTAGCAAATGACCTAAAGCAGCAAGGCTTTCAGAGTGGCACAGGAAGTTATCAAAGCAAGTACAAGCACTCTAAAATCGCTACGGATTGACCAGCCACAATGTAAGTTAACAAAATATTTAATACTGAACAAAATGATTAAAAATATAAAACAGTACTTTCCAATAAACAAACAAAACTCAGTCATCAGGAAAATGAAATCAATACTGAAGGATAGAAATCCAGCGTTTAGAAAAGCTCTGATTAGTTATAATTTTCCTATCTGACTAAATGTCACTGTCCCTGATCTAAACTAAATTATTATAACAGAGGAAAGGCAGGCTTACAATTCTTCATAGGTTCATAGGTTCATACTAGGCTATCTGCCCTAGGGCATTTGTAAGCCTAGCCAGAGTGTGTTTGGCTTTCGCCACCCATTTAAATGAATTTTACTATGCCCTTTTTTGAGGTTTAGTTTACTGTGCCTCTGTCTAACAGTGACACAGAAGTGATACCCGGGGTAAACCTACGATCTCCCATCCACTCATCAAGATTCCTCTTGAAGAGAGTTAGTGAGGGACTCTGCCTAACTTGGTCTGGGATTTTATTCCAGAGTGAAGGGAGTCTCTGGGTTATGAATCTGTCCCTCCAGCATGTCCTATTTATTTCTGTGCTGAGGTTCATGTCCCTCGAGGGCGTAGCTAGATGGGATTTGGATTTTCTGAGGTGCAGCATGTCCATTAATTCCGGGTTGGACATGGCTTTATACGTCAGGCACAGATCGCCTCTAAGCAGGCGGTATGCAACCGAGTAGAGCTGGAGTTTCTTTAATCGGGCAGCATATGGCATCTGTTTGAGCCCTTTGATCTTCTTGGTGAGGTACTTTTGGGGTCTTTCATGTTGCTGCAGGTGTCTGGTAAGGTACATCCCAAAAGGGGCATTGTACTCAATTATGGGCCTGATGAGGGATGAGTAAAGAGGCACAATGACCTCCCCTGATCTAGATGTGAATCCCTTCATGATTAGGTGGGCTATATAGAATGTTTTTCTAACCACTTTGGCCACGTGGTTGTCAAATGAGAGATTGCTATCAACTTGGGTCCCCAGGTCCCTAATTACTTTTTCCGTACTTAATGGATTACCACCTATGTGGTAATTTGTGGGCACTTTGTTTTTACCAAAGGGGATGACTATACACTTTTTGGCGTTTAGCTTGAGGCCATTGTTCTGGCACCAGTTGTCTGTTTCTTTGAGACCCTTTTGGAGGATGCTTGTGTCAGCTGGAGAGTTGATTATGGCACCCAGTTTGCAGTCATCTGTGAACTTGGTCAGCCACAGTCCTTCCATGTTGGCCTGTACCTCCAAGAAATATATACTGAACAAGAGAGGTCCCAGGACTGAGCCTTGTGGGACACGACTTGTAACTGGTTTGGAGTCTGACATGGCTCCAGCAATTCTAACCATGTGGGTTCTGTCCTTGACACAGTTTGCAACCCATCTAGTGACATAGGGGTTTATATTTAAGCTGGATAGCTTATGTATGATGCCCGAGTGGGGTATTGTATCAAAGGCTTTTGCAAGGTCTAGGTAGGCTGTGTGGAACACCTCCCCCTCGTCAATGGCCTTGGTGACTGTTTCAAAGAAATCAACCAGATTTAAGAGGCAGGATCTGCCCTTAACAAAGCCGAACTAGGTAGGATCCAGTGTCTGTAGGTCCCCAATATCTTTATTTATGAGTTCCATGATGATCCTTTCCATAGCTTTGCAGACCAAGCTAGTCAGGCTTATGGGACGATAGTTTCCAGGATCCGTTGAGGCACCACCTTTGTGGAGAAGGAACACTGTTGTTGTACGCCACTCTTTGGGTACATACCCTGTAGTGAGGCTGAGACTGAACAGTAGCTTTATGTTTGGGTTCAGCTCATCTTGGAGTTCATGTAGGACACAGCCCGGGGCACCGTCTGGTCCCATTGGTGCTGTGTTTTTTGCTTTGGACAGGACGGTTTTTACCTGAGCATCTGAGATGTCAGGGGGGCAGCACTCTGCTGGAATAGATATTTGCTCTTTTGGTGGGGAGGGGGGGGAGTTTGCGCTGAACCTGTTGGCCAGGATGTTGGCAATGTCTGTGGGTTCAGTGTATTTTTTGTCATTTTGGACTAATTCTGAGCATATCTGGGAATTCCCACCCAGGTTCCTAACATAACTAAAGAAAGCTTTGTGATTATCTTTAGTGTCCTGTGCAATTTTTCTCTCGAAGCTGGCCTTAGATGATTTTATGAGTGCCCATAGTTATTTGCTAATACTGATCAGAGATGCCTTTCCTTTTTGATATTTTGCTCTATCATGTAGTAACTTCCTTCTTCTATTGTATAGTTTGTTTAAGGCTGGGGTCCACCAGACAGGATGCCTGCCTTTGGGGGATAGGGTCTTAGTTTTATTTGGGATTGCATGATCCATGCATTCCTGAAAGTGTTCATAGAATGCGTTTATAAAGGATTCTGCAGTCCGGGCCGTATTTTCCGCAGGCCCGGGGGTTTTGAAGGATTCCACCTCAGTTATGAGTAGTGTGAAGTTTGTTTTAGAGAAGTTTTTCACTGTAGTTTTCTGGACAGGGGGTGGGGTCGGGATGTGGATTTCCAGTGAGATTAATTTATGAGTCTGATCTTACCAGTGAGGGACACACTTCTGGTCTGGAGCATAGAGACCCCATGTTGATGATGATCAGGTCCAGTATGTTTTCCCCTCTTGTGGGAGTGGTCACAAGTTGGTCCATAGCATTTGAGTTTATAAATTCTAAGAACCTTTGGGCTAGGGTGTTGGAGCTAGAGTAATGCTCCTAGTCTATGTTTAGGTAATTGAAGTCACCCAATATAATGGTGTTTGGAGAGACCTTCATATTTTCCAGTGTTCTCAGGAAGGCCGAGTGGTGTTCCTGGGTTTGGGTGGGTGGTCTGTAGCAGGCTATAAACTGGAAGGAAGTTTACCCACTGTTAGTTGCACATGGATAGTCTCCGATGCTTCGTGCTGTGCCACCAACCTGGAGGTGTTGGTATCTTTGACGAATATCGATACTCCCCCTCCTTTTGTGGTTCGGTCCGAGTTTTGGGGCCGAAAAGCATAGTATGAGGTATAATCTGGTAGTGCTGGGGTGCTCTCGGGATCCTTGAACCAGGTTTGTGTTACTGCACAGATATCGATGTTCTCCATGCTAAGGAGAATTTCGATTGCTTGCATCTTGAGGTTTAGACTTCTGGCATTGAGTAGCATTACTCTTAGTTTCTTATCCCTTGTGATACCTATGGAGGTGGGTTTGTCTTTTGAGCCTTGCCTAAAAAAGGCACTATGGGGGTGGCAAGAGCCTTTGCTAATATCCGAAAGTCCAGAAGTGACAGGTGCAAGCCGTCCCTAGTGAAGCAGCGTGGCTTGTCAAGCATGTCATCCCAGGCTGACAGGCATTGGATCCCCTTTGAATGACACCAATGCTTAAGCCAATTGTTGAAATTGATCATCTTGTCTTCATATTGTGGCATCATTCTTGATGAGGGTAAGATGCTACTCAAGGTCAGGGTCATACCGGCTTGGGCTACATGCTCAGAGAGCTCCTCTATGTCTCTTTTCATGTAGTCCAGGGAGGTACATCTCAGGTCATTCACACCAGCATGGACAATAACTGATTCATATTTGTACTTGCCTTGGTGTGACCTGAGTGCTTGTGTTATGTGGCGGATCCTAGCGCCCAACAGGCAGCTCACCGTGTCCTTCTCCTTGTTCAGTAATGAACAAACCACAGGAACTGGGATGCTGCAACAATTTATTCTTCCGGTACCTCGGCAGAATGCCTTCAAAGGAATAACCACAAAACCAGTTGCTGCATCTTATATACTGAATGCATCACACCAATAACTTAATCAAACAATTAAACAATTTTATACAATCAAAGATTTTTAAAGAGACTATACATAAGTAAATGCTATACATGTAAAAAATCACATAATCAACAACACCAAAAAACAACACAAAAATTATGTGAATAAATAACAATTCTAAATAAATGATATCTTACTGTCTTAAATTGTTAGATTCATTTCCAAATTTAAGCCCCTAGGTTTAAGAGTACCAAACTTCAATATAAACCTGCTCTCTAAGTTTAATAAATTTTGTAAAAAATTACCAGCATTATAAAATTTAGGTTGGGCTAATGCACAAAAAAATAAAGAATCCATCCTGCCATTATAAACAGTATTGTAGTGTTCAGATATCGGACTGTCCATCCTAAAATTTCGAACATCCCCCATATGTTCCAAGATACGTATCTTAAGTTGACGTTTCGTTTGGCCAATATAATATCTGGGTGGAACACAACCACAACCAACAATGTACACCAACCCACAAGATTTACAATCAAATTTGCTAAAGGCATAATATTTTACACCATTGATGTCACTGCCAGATAAATTTCTTACATTAGGACAAACTTTACACCTACCGCACTTGAACATACCATGTGTCCTACTGACACTATCAGACCTAACAAAGTCTTTAGAATTCTGCTGGGACTTTAAAATTTCCTTTAAATTGGCATATCTTCCATAAGAAAAAGAAACATGATTAGGAAACAAATGACCTATGTCCTCATTTTCACCTACTATAGGCCAATGAAAATCAACAATGTTTTTTAAAATCAATGAAAAGGGAGAATATTTTGTCACAAAAAAATATATTTTCTCTGCTTTCAAACAATCCCCCATCACATTTTTTACTTTTATCAAAAACATTTAATGTGTTGTTCCCTTTCCTATTTTGGTTTAACAATTTATCAATACTCTTATTGATAAGACTTTCCGAATAACCTCTAGCTTTTAATCTATACTTAACATTCTCAAATTCCAATTGCAGAAGATTATTTTCAGAAGTGTGTTCAAAAATGCGTTTAAAATTCCCCAAAGGGAAGGGCCTCTATCAAATGTGCGGGGTGTGCACTGCTGGCATGTAAAAAATTATTCGAGGCCGTGGTCTAAATTGAACTTGTTCTTGCTGATCCACATATAACAGAATATCTAAAAACTGTATTGTGTGAGTATTCACAACATATGTGAATTCTAAACCAAATTTATTATGATGGAGACTAACAATGAACTTATCCAAATCTGATACATCACCATTGCAGATGAAAATCAAATCATCAATGTACCTATAATAAGAGACTACATTTTTCTGAAAAAAATCCAAAGTGTACAAAAAATTTGTCTCAAAATACGACATAAATAAAATGGCATATGTTGGGGCAAAATTAGCCCCCATTGCAGTCCCCTCTTTTTGAAGAAATATTTTCCGTTCACATAAAAAGTAATTGTGAGTAAGTGCAAACTCCAAACGTGAAATAATAAATGAAGTACGTGGACCCTCTCCCAAGATTTTACTAATAGCCTCCAATCCAAATTTTGTCCTGATACTGGTATACGGGGCCTTTACATCAACAGTGGCCCAATAGAACCTGTTGTCCCACTTGAAATTTCTAATCAATTCGCAATACTGATTAGTATTGCTGATGTGAGAAGGCACATTTTTCAATTCTTTCTTAAGAAGACTATCTAAAAATATGCCTACATGTTCCAAAAAGCCTCCACAACAAGACACAATTGGGCGGCCAGGAGGGTCTAACAGATTTTTATGTACTTTGGGTAACGCATAAAAGGTAGGATCCCTTGGATTGACAATAAAAAGCCTCCTAACATCTCTTCTATTTAGAAAACCTAACCTTTCACCCCTTTCTAACAATTCCAACAGTGCTGAATTAAATTCAGCAATAGGATTTTTCGGTAGTTCAACATAAACAAGTTCATTACATAATAAATCAAAAACCATTTTTAAATAATGACACCTTTCCATAATCACCCAATTCCCACCTTTATCAGCCAAACAAAAAACATATTTTGTGGAAGCATTTTGCATAGTTTTTAAAGCTAACCACTCAGATTTTGTAAGATTAAATCTGAAATACTGTTTTAAAAACAAAGCATATTCAGACACAACCTTCTTACATAAAACATTCTCAAAGGCCCTTAAGATGGAAGAACTTTTTGGAGGACAAAAGGAACTACAGCTAGGCAATGGAGGTACTTCAAGTCTCCCATAACCAGTGAAAAAACGTTCAGTACTCAAATCAGTTCTAGTGGAATCAGAATCACCCACACAGAGAAGGTCGAACCCCTCAGAATCATGTTCATATTCATACACGGACAGATCCATCAAAGAATCATCCAAAATAGAAAAATCGTCAGAAGCAAAAGAAAAATTTGCATTATCAGCAGTTAGAACAGTGTCAACATTAACAGAATGTGCATCACTTTCCAGACTAACAGCATTGGAAATGTCCTTAACTTCAAAATGCACTTTCAAATGTAATTTTCTCCAAAAACGCATTACATCTAATAATAAATCAGAGAGCGCTGGTACTCTCATGGGAACAAACTTGCTACCCTTATTTAGTACTAGTTCCATATCGGGAGTAACAACAAAATTACTTAAATTAACAATATGCATTTCGTTAAGGCCAGTTTTTACAGAAACATGTCCCAAACTGTGATGCTCAATGGTAGCAAACGAAACAGCCCCAACATCAATACCTTCTATTTCGCCCCTTCTGTCGTGACTTGCGTTTATTCCCTTTTCGAAAGTTCCATCTACCTTGCTCCTCTGACTCCGATAGAATGCCAGCATCTTCCATCACATCCACTCTTTCAAATGAAACACTCTTTTTGCTCACACCTGTATCCGATGACGAAACTGATGAATCTCTGCCACTCCGTGAACTTCCTTCCACACTTCTGGTTTGGGACATACCATTTCTTCACTTACGCTGCCAGGAATATACCACGTTTCTTTTGAAATCATTGACATCCCTATTAAGTTTTTGTTTTTTTTCTCAGAATCACATCACCTTCAATTTTAGAAATCTCCTCATTCATATCTTTTATAGCTGCAAAAAACACTGGACTAGGATAGTCTTTAGATAAAATTGCCTCACCCTCTGCAATTTGTGATTGGATTGACCCCAAGCTCCTTCGATTCTGTCTAATCAGAATTTTTAACCAGCTGAGGGTACACTGCAATGATGCCGCCTTCCACTCTTCCAAAAATTCACTCTCATCCTCCGAGAATTTGAAGGCAGGTAATTTATCAATCCTAAGCACTCTGGGTGTGATGGACAGTTCGACATATTTTTCAAGCAAACGTATGTCATAAAACAAAGAAGTCTCTTTAATCCTTAATCTCTTCAGGTCTTCAAACTTTTTGTCGAAAGTATTATTACCAGACACAGTCCATGGATCAAACCGAGCCAACTTGTCATCCCTCTCTTTGACCAAGTTAGTAAACAGAAATCCATTTCCACTAATATTGGAATTGGACATTTTTTTAAAAAAAATGAACCAGTTCCTTCAGATCAAAACTCAGAAAAACCACGAAAAAAATAATAATAATGAACAAACCACAGGAACTGGGATGCTGCAACAATTTATTCTTCCGGTACCTCGGCAGAATGCCTTCAAAGGAATAACCACAAAACCAGTTGCTGCATCTTATATACTGAATGCATCACACCAATAACTTAATCAAACAATTAAACAATTTTATACAATCAAGGATTTTTAAAGAGACTATACATAAGTAAATGCTATACATGTAAAAAATCACATAATCAACAACACCAAAAAACAACACAAAAATGATGTGAATAAATAACAATTCTAAATAAATATCTTACTGTCTTAAATTGTTAGATTCATTTCCAAATTTAAGCCCCTAGGTTTAAGAGTACCAAACTTCAATATAAACCTGCTCTCTAAGTTTATTAAACTTAGAGAGCAGGTTTATATTGAAGTTTGGTATTCTTATTCAGTATATAAGATGCAGCAACTGGTTTTGTGGTTATTCCTTTGAAGGCATTCTGCCAAAGTACCGGAAGAATAAATTGTTGCAGCATCCCAGTTCCTGTGGTTTGTTCATTATTATTTTTTTCGTGGTTTTTCTTCTCCTTGTTCAGCCTGGTGAGCAGGACGTCAGTGTGCCTGACAATAGAATCACCTATTACAAGTGTATCAGGTGTGTTGTTTAGCCTTAAGGGTTGTGACTGTTCGGCACACTGGCTTTGTGAACTATGTGTTGCATGTGTTTTGTTTTGGGGTAGCGGTCGCTTGGGTGTCTGCTTTGGAGGTCTCTGCTGCTTAGGCAGATTTTTATTTAGAGCCTCCGAGTATGTTTTTGTGTGTTTATTTGTTTGGTTTGTTGTCATGGTAGGTCTATGTGAGACTGGAATTGTAGTGAGTGTGGATACCTTCTCCTCCTGACTGGTTACGCCAGTAATGAGTTGAGAGAGCTTAGCCTCCAGTTTGGCTATATGGTTGCATCTCTCACATATGTTGGAACTTGTTGGGAGGAGGAGAGGGTTGTCTGTGTACATGAGGCAGTTGTAATATTGCCTCAAGATTCCCAGATTCACCAGCTGGACTGGAGATTATACTGCCAACTGACCTTTGGACATGCTAGAATAGTACAGGAAACTCTTTTAAAATTGCAAAAAAAAGGGCCAATGGGGAGTAAGGTACTCAAGGGGAGTTTGTGAGGGTGTAGTGCTTTTAATTTTTTAGTGTTGACTTATATAATTGCTTTACTGAGCAAATGCTAGGCTTTAGAGTAGGAATAGGGTGTTTATTATGAGAACTAGAGCAGTTCTAAGGGTGAGTCCTTTTGAGTATCAACTGCACAGTACAGTTGTTAACTGCAACTGTAACTGGCAACAACTGACTTTTTTTATAGACTAGCTTAACAATCACAACTCTTTCAGTTCTAATTTTCATTTCATATTTTGAAAATCAACCAACAGCCGATTACTAAAGTTCCTTCCTCTCTTTCAGCCTCTGACAGTAACACATAGCAACTGTCAACATTCTGATTACATCGTCTGCAAATCAGCTGATTCTGAGGCAGTCTGCATTTAGAATCTTTTTCACAAATATTCACAGTTAAGAATGTAAAGGATCACTGTTCATGTTTTTAAAACATTCTGTACAAACAGATTGTATATCAAAATGTAAGAACTTATTTGTAGTATCATAGTCAGTCATGCTAGCATATAATACACAGGTTAATCTAAAATTATGTACAAAAACTTCAGCCAGATATGCTAGCACAGATAACAGTGTTTAATTTCTTCACAAGACCATATTTTGCTTATTTTTGCAAAAAATAAATCATAGTTGGAATTATTCCAATAGATATTAATTGTTTAGTGGTTTCATTGCTCATGCTTAACTTGAGTTTAATTGTTTTATCAGGCTGCGGATAGCATTTCATTACTGAAACTAAGCAGAAATTCCTTAAGATTCCAAAAGCAGGATAAGTTATTTCTTACACTTATTTCACTGAACTGCACTTCTGAAATGTTCATAATTGTGCTATACAGTTAATCTGCTACATTTTGCACTGTTATAAAGCTTTTTTACTGTTGCATTTATGTACTGTTTTATACTGTTTTAACTGTATTTTTCATTGTAGATACTGTTTTATTACTCTAGTTGCATGTTTACTGAATTACTTAACTGTAAACTGCTTTTTTCATACTGAGAGCTGTATTTTCTGTTTGTGAGTGCTCTATCCAAGCTTTTCTGTGCATTTTTGATTTTGTGAGGTTTCTGTGTTCTAATCTAGTCTGTGCATTTTTGATTTTTTTTGAGGTTTCTGTGTTCTAATCTAGTCTGTTTACAGTTAAAAGCATTTTCTAGAGTCTGCTTGCTCCTTGATCTGTTTTAAAACTTTCATTTAGTGGCTGCAGCTAGGAACTGTAATAGTGTGCATTACTATAACTGCATTTTTTACTTAATTACTAAATTGTAAACTGCTTTTTCATACTGAGACTTGTACTTTCTCTTTGTGAGTGTTCTTTCTATGCTTTTAAAGTGAGGTTTGTGTGTTCTGCTCAGGTGGCATAATCTTGATAGAGGCTTACTGTTGTCTAGGCCTGGTAGTTTTGTTTGAGTTTCCTGTGTTTTTGGCAGCCATTTTCTGCTGATAGTCTGTCCACATTATTATTCAGAGTAACAGGACCTCCTGATCTTCTGTAGTACAAGTGATTGGGTAATAGCAGGGACTGAGTAGTAATTTGATCTTCTAACTCTCCCATCCTTACTGGTATATAAACCCTGTGTCTTGAAAAGGTTGTGCTTGTTTTATCAGGCTGTGGATGGCATTTCATTACTGAAACTAAGCAGAAATTCCTTAAGATTCCAAGAGCAGGATACGTTATTTCTTACACTTATTTCACTGAAACACTTATAATTGTGTTATACAGTTAATCTACTACATTTTGCACTGTTATAAAGCTTTTTTTACTGTTGCATTTATATACTGTTTTATACTGTTTTAACTGTATTTTTCATTGCTAGATACTGTTTTTTTACTCTAATTGCATGTTTACTGAATTACTTAACTGTAAACTGCTTTTTCCATTCTGAGAGTTGTATTTTCTGTTTGTGAGTGCTTTATCTTAGCTTTTCTGTGCATTTTTGATTTTTGAGGTTTCTGTGTTCTAATCTAGTCTGTGAATTTTTGATTTTTTTTAGGTTTCTGTGTACTAATCTAGTCTGTTTATTGTTAAAAGCATTTTCTAGAGTCTGCTTGCCCCTTGATCTGTTTAAAATTTCATGTAGTGACTACAGCTAATTTTTCCCATCCACCCTCCCTAGTGGTGTTGTGTTCTTATACTTGGTGGCTTTGCAGTTGCCTACCTATACTGTATATTTGATCTGTGACACTCCTCCCAATCTAGTGTCATTAGTTCATTCAATCTAATAAAGAACACGTGTGAAGGCCAACCCACTCAGATTCTTAACCTTGAATTAACTTCTGTTCCAGCTTTCTCCATTTCCACTTTACTGAAAAAAAAACTTTAAGCTTGCTTCCCCTCTTTCCTGTAACAAGTCTTGTCCAGATACAGATTTGCTGTATCCAGGACTGTTTGTAAGATCATGAGCCCCCCCCCCCCACACTTAACTAGGGTTAAACTATTCCTGGTGCCATAACATCTGCTCTTCAAATTTTCCCTTGCAACTAGCCAGCTTTTTAGTTTTAGCACTCAAATCTGTTTCTTTGAGCTCAGCACTTGTTCAGAACCCGTTGTAAGCACTAAATAAGCTACAAATTACTACAGCACTCAACTTTCCTCACTTGTCTA